>NC_092769.1:78878978-79178978 GCF_047496795.1 Chiloscyllium punctatum | reverse complement strand
CTCGAACCTGACTGGTGGTATTACTGGACTGTGAGCTAACCTGAGTTGTAAGTTGAACTGAAAACAAAAAATGCTGAAGATCACAGTGGATTAGGTAGCATCCATGGAGAGAAAGCGAGCTAATGTTTTGAATCTCGATGACTCTCTATCAGAGACGCTCTGACCTGTTGTGATCTCCAGCATTTTTAGTTTTCGGTTCAGATTCCAGCAACTGCAGTAATTTGCTCCGGAGTTGTAAATTGATCGGAGAGTGTGCTAACACATTTTCTGGTGACCCTGTTTATCAATGAAGTGTGAACTGTTGGATTCCAAGCTTTTTGGATACTGTGTGGAAGGCCTAACTCTTAACCTTCCCCACCCTGAGCTCCACAGGAGCAGTATTTGACCGGATGCGTGAAGCTGCTGAGAGGCTGTTTTTTCCCCCCAGGGAATAGACTGTAGGTCAGAGGACAGGCACAACTTCATGAAATAGTGAAGAACTGGGGGCAAAGGGCTTAATCCTGCTGTAACACTTCATAAAGACTTGAACAGTTTGGTGGATAGGTGGCAGACGATTGTGCTGAAGAAACCTCATGTGTCGTGGTTGTTAATGAGTTACAGAATTTCACATGGTCTTTCCGCCCAACATCTATTCTTTGGGTCAATAGTTCTTTGTTGTACTTCAGCCTCCAGGTCTCTGAAGGGATGGGGATTGACTTTTGCCTGGTATTATTTTAGTATTAAATGATGGCCGCAGCTCATTGCTCACATTGCGTTCTATGGGCTAAGTTGCTGAACAATTTGGTTGCAGCTTGCTAAGCAGTGTTTGTGTGCTCCTGCAGGGGAAGTCTTTGATTATTTAGTTGCACATGGAAGAATGAAAGAAAAGGAAGCAAGAGCGAAATTCAGACAGGTCAGTGCTCGCCAACAACCTCTCCACTCCATTTCTTCCTTCCCTTATCTCTCTCCGTCCTTCATCAGCCACAGTTCAAATTCATCCTCCACCCTTCCCCGAACCCTGCCACCTCTGACTGGCCCTTCTCTGATTCCTACCTCCTCGTCCTCTCCTTACCTCCCTCACCACCTTCCCTTTCTCCTTTCTTCCCTTCCTCCCTCCCTCCCTCCCTCCCCCGTTCATTCCACATTTTCCCACATCTCCGTCCTTTCCCACACCATTTTCAGCCGGAGCCCATCCCCACTGTCTCCTCCCCCAGACCCCTTTACCAACCTAGATGTTATGTGTTGACTTTTGCCTGATATTATTTTGGTGGGGGGGTGTTGGTGGCAGTGGTATGGAGGAGGGGAGGCAGAGGACGAGGTGGTGTTGCTAAGTGGGAGCTGGACCTCTAGCTGTGGATCCCTGACCTTCTCCGCTGTGCCCACCCAATGAATACTGAGGGGCTCAACTGGTTCTCATTGAGCTGAGCACAGGACAGAGGTGAGGCATGGGTCCTCCTGCATGGTGTAGAGGGTTGCTACAACATTTGGAATCTGCTAACAGCAGACATTACTGTATTGTTCTATATTCAAAAGCTAAGATGTTCACAAAACCTCACAACCTGGAATTACATTCTTTTATCTACAATGTGCATGTTAAGCTGCCATGTTGACATTTCCTATTTAACTTGCCTGCCTGTACTGTCACTGTGCATTTGCAGCCCCTGGCCTCACTGGTATCTGGTGAATTTTTCACCACAATATCTTGTCCTCTGTCATTCACAAGTATCATTGTTTGTGATTTCTGTCGAGATTCTTGATTGTTCCAATCATGATCCTGCTCATTGGGATATTGGTGAAGTCACTGATATTGAAATTAATCCTGGACTAGCTATAGTCTGGTTTGCTGAGTTGATTAAGACCCTAGATGTTAACCAGATGTCTCACTGTTTCTCCTGCTTGTGTTTTGTAGATAGTATCTGCTGTGCAGTACTGTCACCAGAAGTGCATTGTTCATAGGGACCTAAAGGTAAGGACCACTGTGACTGTTTCTCCTCCTATTAGCTTCCATTGTGATACGTGATGACTATGCTGGTTCATTGCTTATTTGCTAGTTGTTCTGTGATTATACTTATCCTGAATATTGTGCTTCACATTATTGACTCCTCTGACGAGTGAATTGTACTTGGCATGCATTGCTTGATATGTGGGTGAGTTGATGCAATCCATTTAGTAGTGCACACGCTCGCAGCCTGCTTGATTGGCACCACATCCACAAATATCCACTCCCTCCACCACTGATGCTCAGTGACAGCAGTGTGTACCATTTACAGGAGGCACTGTAGAAATTCACCAAGGCTCCTTCCAAATCCAGAATCACTTCCATCTGGAAGGACAAGGACAGCAAATACATGAGAATACCACCCCCTGTAAGTTCCCTGCCAAGCTGCTCATTATCCCCACTTCAAATGTATCATTATTCTTTCAGTGTCATTAGGTCAAAATCCTATGACTCCCTCCCTAAAGGTATTGTGGGATTCCCTGCAGCAGCACATGAAATACAGCATTTCAAAAAGGCAGCTCACTACCACCTCAATGGCAGCTCGGGGTAGGCAATGAATGCTGGCCTAGCCAGTGGCATCCATCTCTTGTGAGTGAGTTAACATGAACAGCATAACTAAGAGCAGCTGTAACCCTGAGGTGTATTTGAACCTTGCTGGTTCCTCCAGGCACTGTGGTCTCTCTGCCCCCTTCTTATGGATTACTCGCCTTATCTCAGGCTGCAGGACTGGACCCAGGCCTTCTTGCATAGAGGTAGGGCTACTACCACTACCAGAACAATCCTGCTGAAAGAGATTACGCAGACCATGCTCATTTTCCAGGTGTGGGAACCTGATCAAAATTGATAAGATGATTAACGGGTTCAGTTGAGAGAAACCATTTCCTCTGGTGAATGGCAGAATCCACAGCATGTGAATAATCTTACAACATGAGCCAGATCTATGAAGCAAGATGGCAGGGAGCACTTTGGCCAGGGTAATGGAAATCTCCATAATGCTGAAAGCTGATTGGTGTCCTTTTGTTCCTGATACAAATAAGTGACTTATGTCACAACCTCCTCACTGCACTGAACTGAAAATAAGCAAATGAATCAGACTTCAAATTGTTTTGACGAACTGACCTGACTGGAGGATGATTGTTACAGGCTGATTGCTCTGTGTTTAGAAACAGGTTGGAGTTTAGTGTTACTGGTGACTGCTCTTGCTGTCACTCTGTCTCACTATTGTCACACTCCTTTTGTGTGATCAAATAATTTAATCTGCTCCATTTTCTGTTTCTGTAATATTCAGTTAATTTTTATTTGTGTCCTTCCCATTCAGGCCGAGAACTTGCTGTTAGATGGAGATATGCACATAAAAATAGCAGACTTTGGCTTCAGTAATGAATTCACACTGGGGAATAAATTAGACACATTCTGTGGGAGTCCACCGTACGCAGCTCCTGAGCTCTTCCAGGGGAAGAAATATGATGGACCAGAGGTGGACGTTTGGAGTCTGGGAGTGATCCTGTACACACTTGTGAGTGGTTCACTGCCCTTTGATGGACAGAACTTGAAGGTACTTGGATACTCTGCCTTTATATAAAAGGGTCACATGGGATCATTGGCTGCATTTTTGGAGGTTTAGGCTACAGAATCAGTGGAGTGATACCGAACTGTAGTGAATAACTGGGTCAGGTCTCAACAGTGGTAGTGTATCTATTTCTGAACTGCATGCTTTAGGAACAATGTCAGGAATCGTGGGACAGCTGTAAGAGAGGTTTGTCCAGAATCCTGCTTTAGGGATGGAGAATTTCAGACCGGAGAAACTGGGGCCCCTTCATTTTTAACATGTGTATCGGGTCACCTCTCAGCCTCCTGTTTATCCAAGAGGGTAGAGCCCAGTCTGTTCTGTTATCTTTCCTGATATTTAAAACCCTCTCAGTTCCAACATTATTCTCATTGTAGCTCCTTCAGTGCCTCATGTTCTTCTGGTCATATGGGATGAGTTGAAAGTGTCATTCCATTTCTTGGGCTATCTTGCCCACTGCCCTGCAAGATTTTACACGTCAGGTATTAACCCTATGACCTTCTGGATGTTCCTGCTGAGTCTATATGCTAGGCCCTATGACAGTTTTGGAAACAGCTGAGGCCTGCAGTGGAAAAGCGTAGGGTCTCTCTACTGGTGTGTATTAGGGTGGACCAATGACTGCCCTCATCCAGAATCAGGGCCTGCTGGTATCTGTGGGAGACTGAAGCTCCTCTTGTAACAATCTGTAATATCTTTTTACTTTCCAGTTAATACTTGTTTGTTGCAGAAGGAGGTCACAGCCTGAGGTGGGGAGGGGTGTGTATATAAGGTGCTGGTTCTCTGTGTGTCTCCCACTGTATGGGCATTTGCTGGGTGGGGAAGGGCATGTGACTATTGATCTATTCCTTTTTGTGTGATTATAATGGCTGAGCCTGGATTACTAGATTGGGGCAAGTTTGAACAGAGGTTCTTGTCAATCTAGTACCTTCTTAATGCTTCACACATGGTGCATCAAAGTGGAGCAAGTGTTTGTGGACCCGCTATCTTTTACCTCACGAGATCCTAGAAGCCACAATGGGCCTGATCTAATTTATTGGTGTTGGTCAAGGGTAGAGGCAAAGGATTCTCTGCTTATTCCTCACCCCCTCCCTCCCTCTATTGACCCTCTCCCCCTGAGCCTCTCATGCCCACAACCCTGTGTCTCCTGGCCCCTTTGCTGTCCCCCTGCTCCTCCCCCAACCTTTGAGTCTGACTAGGGTGAAATCTGCTTCTTTTTAACTTAAATACTTTTTTCTATCTTTCCGTCAGGAACTCCGAGAGAGAGTGCTGCGAGGCAAGTATCGAATCCCCTTTTACATGTCCACAGACTGTGAAAACCTCCTGAAGAAATTCCTGGTATTAAATCCAGCTAAACGAGGTAGCTTAGAGGTGAGTTAGAGAGAGACGTCAGTGTACAGTCTTTGTGTAGGGTTTAAATTACAGTGCTGCTCCCACAGTGCAGCCAAGTGTAGTCTGTACAGACACATCAGTGTACTTGCTTCAGTCAGCCAGGTTGAGGCTGTGCTTGACATTCATCCTCCTGAAGTACTGTTCTCAGTCAGGTCTACTGCCTGGTGGGCAGAGAGGGTGGTTATCTCCCAGTCTAATTATCTTGCCTCTTTTCATTTGGTGCATCCCAAGAACGAGAGGTCTTTGCGCCTTTGCAAACACAGTGCAGAATTAGCGGCACAGAAATGTGGATCTTGCTGTGGTGTTGGCTGCTGCGATTTCTCCATTGCCCAGGTGTCTATCCAAGGTAAAATCTGATTGGCCAAAGGCGTTTGGGAGGCCCTCGGGTGCTGGAAGGCAATGCAGAAATCGGAGTTCCTTTGAGACTGACTGTAATTATTATCTTCACCAGCAAATAATGAAAGATCGCTGGATGAATGTTGGTTATGAAGACGATGAACTGAAACCGTACACAGACCCTGAGCCAGACTACAAGGATCCCCGGAGAACAGGTCAGTCTTTTTCTCAGTAGCCATTCCTCTAATCTCGGAACTTGGCAGTCCTTGTTTGCTTTAACAGTGTATACCCTTTGCTGCAGAGCTCATGGTAAACATGGGATACACTCGGGATGAGATCACTGACTCTTTGGTGAACCAGAAGTATAACGAAGTCATGGCAACGTATCTGCTACTGGGCTGGAAGACCTCTGAGGTAACTGAGAGTTAAGAATTCATTGACAGGAGCTGATGCCAGATTCCCATTGCATTCTCCCTTAAGTTTGTCACATTCATGTTTCCCAACTGTGACAGAAGGTGTTCCTGAACCACTGCCTTCTCCCTCATTTACTGTCCCTACCTCCCCTCTCAAACCACACAGCTTTTACCAGAAACCACTAAACGCCTGGTTACATCGAACTGTTTGTGTCAGCCTGGTTGTGCCACACCTTCAGCCTGGTTGTCCTGTGGTAGTCTGTGGTTAATGCCTGAGTCCGGTTATTGGTGGTATGATGTGGCCAGTTGATGTGCTGAGTTTCTGAGATTGGGATTGTTTGTTTTGTGCACAGTTGGATACAGATTCGCTGTCCACCAGTAACCTGTGTATGAAGCCACGTACTGACCACGCCAACAGCAACGCACAATCTCCCTCCAGCAAGGTACAGCGAAGTGTCTCATCCAGTCAGAGACCACGTCGGATCAGTGAACAAGGTATTTTCAGATAGTTTCTCACTGCCCAGGAAGAGCTGGGTTTCTGTGCTAATGATTCATTGGGAAAGATTAGATTGTATATATTCACTATTTGAATGCTGTACTCAATGACTATAATACACTGATTGTGGCAGAGACTCAGATCTAAGCTTTAGTGATACTTGTTTCAGCGTTTTACTGCCTCATACAAAGGCAACTTTACTGTCTATCAAACCCCATGCTGTCCCTGTCCTTTGGAGTGTTCAATGGGTGGGACAGTGTAGCGGGAGCTTTCCTTTGTATTCTAACCCTGTGCTGTATCCAGGTTGATGATGTGTTGCAGGTTCGATGTAGTCAGTTGCTGAATTTATAAAGTACTGGTGGATTTTCGACCCTCAGTCTCTGGGAATGGATAGCAGGAAGGGCTGAGGGTGGTGATTATTCAGTCCCTTGAACAGTTTTTGTGCTGAAATCTGGGGGACAGTTCTGTCTTGAATACTTACTGCTGTCAGTTGAAATTCCCCACCCTCTGTCATTCACCCTGTGACTCTTTCTGATCACTTCTGCAGCTGGTCCCATCAACCCCAGCAGTAATTCCTACTCCAAGAGGAACCAGGCCAACAGCACTGACTCCAAACACCAGGATGAGGACAAGGACAGTTCACGGCGCTCCAACAGCAATGTGAAGGTACCAGCCAGTCCACACACTGGTTCAGACAGGAAAAAGGCAACCACACCATCCTCCATGGTGAGTTGGGCTACAGTATCATTCAGCTGCAGGGATAATATGTCACCAGCCTCATGAACGTCACTCTGCCTCACTCTCCTGTTCTTAAGTGAATGTTGTTTTTTTGTCTCTGCTCTGAACCCCACCTGTCCCATTGTTACAGAACAACGCACTGACCAGCAGCGTGAGCCGTGACAGGAACTCCCCGATGGCAGATCGAGCTGGCACAGGTCAACAAGGCAACGTGCAGAACGGCAAAGACAGGTAACTGCTCTGAATCAGACCATTGTGTCATTGTGTGCAGCATCTATACTGCAGACTGTAGGCATGTCTGCATGATTGCAGACTACGTTCACTGTGCCTGCTCGATCCCTTACTGGGCATCCTGGACCTGTACAAGGCCACAGTCAGGATGTAGTTGGATTCTATCAACATTTGAAATCAGAGCAGAAATAGCCCATTCAGGCCCTCAAGTTTGCTCCACCATTCAATAAGATCATGGCTGATCTGTTTATAATTTGGATTCCATACTCCCATCTTCCCCAATAACTCTAATACTCCTGCATAAGAAAACTCTATCTAACTCTGTCTAAAATATATTCAATGCCCTGTCTCTCAGACCACCTGAGGCCAAGATTCCAAAAATATGCAACACTTGGAGAAAATACTTCTCCTCATTTCCGTCCGAAGGAGAAAAATCCTAATTTTATACCGGTGCCCCTTAATTCTGGACTGTGCCACATGAGGAAACATCTTTTCCATGTCCACCTTGTCAAGACCATTCAGGATCTTATGCACTTCAATCAGGACGCCCCACGTTCTCCTAAACTCCAGTGGAAACAAACCCAATCTGTCTGACTGTTCCTCATTCGATAACCCACTCATATCAATCAGTGATAGAGAATGGTCTGCATGGGTACAGTCCAGACTGTTGCCACTCTTTCTGCTGCCTGTCAGCCTCTTCATCTCCACTTAAACTTCACCAGTCAAGTGATGAACTGCAAGTTCTCGTCAGATATCAGAGTAAAGAGCTAACACTGTCTAGTGACATAGTTTAGGAATCCTACACTCAATGATGAGACTTAATATAGGAACTCCAAACTCCACACTCAACAAGACACCATAAAGGAACTATATCCCCACATCTCCCCACCATAGCTATGTGAGCAAAATAACAGCATCAGGAAAGCCTGGGGCAGGGCAGAGAGTCAGAGGGTGAGGGGGCTAGGGTTTGGTGCTCAGGCAAATGAGAGGAAAAGGTAAGGGGGAGGTAATTATGCGCTGCTGGGAGGGGGAATGGGGGAGTGCTGGGTGAGGGGGCAGTTACACGTTGGGCATGGGTTGAGGGGATGAGAAGGGGTAACAAGATCGGGGTCAGTCATGAGGTGCATCCTGGGTGGGAGGCTGAGGGTTGGACAGGATATTACTGGAGTCCTTCACTATGCACAGGGCTTCACCCCCGGCTCCGCTGGCTGACCCCCTGACTCCCGCTCACCAATCAACTGCCCCCCAACCCGGCCCTCGGGTGTAGGTGGGTTGTATGGAAAGGAGACACAGGATGAGAGAGTGGTGGATGCAGAGGATGAGGTGGGATGAAGGGGTTTATGTGTGTATAATCTGTGAAGTAGGATAAGCAGAACTTTGCTAATTATATTTTTTATCTTCCAGTTCGTCAGTGCCAAGCTCCAGAGTATCTTCCATGTCTGTCACCTCAGCAAGAACACGGCACACAAAATCCATGTCCACCTCTGTTCACCCATCCAAAAACACAGCAACAAACAACGACGCTCAGCGTCCAAGGTTAGCTTTCTGCAAGCGGTCTTTTATCCAGTTATAAAACTTGCTGGTCTGCTGTGATCTTGAGTTGCTGTGTACCTGGGACTGCAGTTTTTCACAGCAACTTCCATCCCAGGAGCTCTCCTGTCTTTCACTTGCACTGCAGGACTGCCTGACTCTGAATATTGAGCTTTTGTTTCCCCTGTCTTGGCTGTGCCACTCAGATTCCCAGGCACCAAAAGCTAAGAACTAGCGGGGGGATATCAAGCCTGAGGCAGACTGTGCAATACAGCCAATGGAGAGGACAGTCTGAAGCTGTCAAGGGGAAGCCCACTCCACATTTCTGAATGCAAGCATTATCCTGGGGGAATCCTGTTGTTTTTCACTGAAAAAACGTGCATGTACTGCAAAGCACTCACTGCAGAGGGGAAGCAACCACAATTAATATTCCCTGTCAGTCCTGGAGCAGGCAGGTTCCCTGAGAATGGGAGCGATTTCACTTACCGAGTGTGAGCTTCACAAATCACTGGCTCAAACTGTGAGCTGAGGCCACTCGTGTATACAAGGATACCCCCATTGGAGTTAGCTCTTCTACAAAGATACCTGAATGCTTTAGGTGCATTATGATTTGATTCAAGAGTGGAGCCACAAAAGCCACTTTGTCCATAGTCAGATCCCAGAGCAATGGTGAAGTAAGGAAGGTGTTGTTGTAGGTTGCTCATATTCAGAAATATTGGCCCTGGTAGATCAGGGAGAACCCATGCAGCTCCCCGGCCACTTGTTCTGCTGTGGAGACCTTAAGCATCCGCTGGAATAGATTAGTGTGATACAACGCCACTGATGATTCAGCACTGACCCTCTGACAGTGTGGCTCTTCCCCTATGATGATTCTCTGACTGTGTGGCGCTCCCTCGGCCTTGACCCTCCCTTGTGAAAGCTGACTGTAGTACCCAGTGTGTAGTTTGGGTTTATTGTTCAGAAGTGTAGTGCTGTTTTACTGTTGTGTTTGCAGGGTATTTGTTCATATTTTTTGGCTTCTTTCTGTTCCCTCCACAGCACGGCTCCCCAGCGGATCCCTGTCACCTCGCCGTCTGCACACAACATTAGCGCTGCCACTGAGCCCAGTAACTTTCCAAGGGGTGTTGCTAGCCGTCGCACCATTGATGGGGGACAACTTCGACAATTCCGTGATCAACAGAACACTGCGTTCAATGGCCCCCCTGCCTCACCCACTCTGTCTCATGGCAACAGCCAAGCACGGAGAGGGGCATCGGGCAGCATCTTCAGCAAGTTCACCTCCAAATTTGTCCGCAGGTAAAGAGTTCATCTGTTTTTCCTCTCCTCCCGTTCTCCACTTGGGGACCCCTCTTTGGTGATCACCTGGTGTCCTGAAAGCTGTATACAACAATCAGCCACCCACCCCCACTTTCTGCTCACCCAGTCCCTGTGGGAGACCTGGTTTGATAAGTGGATGGAGAAATTGCCAGGGCTGTGGCTAAAAGCAACAGGAGCAGTAGGATGAACCAGGTAGACCCCACCAAAGAACCAGCCTGAGCATGATGGGTAGAATGGTCTCCTCCATTTTATGACTCTGAAGTTGTCTTGGTTTTATCCTTGTGGTACAGTCAAACTCTCACTCCAGCAAGATGGCAAAACTCAAGGTGAATTGTCCAGTGCCCCTCTTCGATTTCTCTTCAGAAGCCAATGCAGACTTTGTTTAGATTCCAGCTCCTCCGTCTCCAAGAGCACAGTGCCTGAACTGCCTTCTCTTATCCCAGCAATTCTGCCCTGGTCCCACGGTTGGTAGGGCTGCATCTCCTCAGGAATGGCACCTCATTGGAGAGATAAAGGGGATGGATTGTTGCTGAGGGAGGCATGAGGAGAAACTGGGGAAGGTGCTGGCACTGCAGAGGTATTGAAAGTACCTCAGGAATCTCATAGTCATGTGGCACTGGAAGCTAACAAGCAACCACAACATCTCAGAACATCTCATCAAGCTAAGATACTTTGGAGGGGTGGTTATGCTAATAAGCACAACCGGGAGGAATGAGCTAAGTTCAGGAAGTGGGTGTCGAGCCAGCTTGCTTAAAGATGAAATACTGACTGACGAAAGGCACTTGTAGGATTGTATACAGATCCTCCAACAAAGTAATCACACGGCAATGTATTCAGGAAGAAATTTGGAACTTGTCAGAAAAGCACAGTGATCATTTGGAGGATTTTAACCTGCAAGTAATAGACAATAGGTGCAGGGGTAGGCCATTACGGCCCTTCGAGCCAGCACCACCATTCATTCTGATCATGGCTGATCATCCACAATCAGTATCCTGCTCCTGCCTTATCCCCATAACGCTTATCCTTAAGAGCTCTATCCATCTCTTTCTTGAAAGTATCCAGAGACTTGGCCTCCACTGCCTTCTGGGGCAGAACATTCCATATGTCCACCACTCTCTGGGTGAAGAAGTTTCTCCTCAACTCTGTTTTAAATGGCCGACCCCTTATTTTTAAACTGTGTTCTCTAGTTCTGGACTCACCCATCAGCGGAAAAATGCTTCCTGCCCTCAGAGTGTCTAATCCTTTAATAATCTTATACATCTCAATCAGATCCCCTCTCATCCTTCTAAACTCAAGTATATGCAAGCCCAGTCGTTTCAATCTTTCAAAATATGATAGTCCTGCCATTCTGGGAATTGACCTCATGAACCTATTCTCTACTCTCTCAATAGCCAGAATGTCCTTCCTCAAATTTGGAGACCAAGACTACACACAATACTCCAGATGTAGTCTCACCAGGACCCTTTACAGCTGTAGAAGGACCTCTTTGCTTGTATACTCAATTCCTTTTGTTATGAAGGCCAACATGCTATTAGCTTTCTTCACTGCCTGCTGTACCTGCATGCTTGCTTTCATTGACTGATGCACAAGAACACCTAGATCTCGTTGTACTGCCCCTTTACCTAACTTGACTCCATTTAGATAGTAATCCACCTTCCTGTTCTTGCCACCAAAGTGGATAACTGCACATTTATCCACATTAAACTGCATTTACCATGCATCTGTCCACTCACCTAGCCTGTCCAAGTCACCCTGTATTCTCATAACATTCTTCTTACATTCATCCTGCCACCCAGCTTTATGTCATCAGCAAATTTGCTAATATTACTTTAATACCTTCATCTATATCATTGATGTATATTGTTAACAGCTGCTGTCCCAGCATCGAACTTTGTGGTACCTCACTGGTCACTGCCTGCCATTCTGAATGGGACCCGTTTATCACTACTCTTTGCTTCCTGTCAGCCAGCCAATTTTCAATTCAAGTCAGTATTTTGCCCCCACTACCATGTGCCCCACCAATCTCCTATGTGGAACTTTATCAAAGGCTTTCTGAAAGTCCAGGTACACTACATCCACTGGCTCTCCCTTGTCCATCTTCATGATTACATCCTCAAAAAATTCCAGAAGATTAGTCAAGCATGATTTCCCCTTGATAAAACCATGCTGACTCTGGCCTATCCTGTTACTGCTATCCAAATGAGACGTAATTTCACCTGTTATAATTGACTCCAACATCTTTCCCTCCACTGACGTCAGGCTAACTGGTCTGTAATTCCGTTTTCTCTCTCCCTCCCTTCTTGAAAAGTGGGACAATATTAGCCATCCTCCAATCCGCAGGAACTGATCCTGAATTGGTAGAACATTGAAAAATGATTACCAATGCGTCCATGATTTCTAGAGCCACCTCCTTAAGTACCCTGGGATGCAGACCATCAGGTCCCGGAGAGTTCAGACCTAACAGTCAATCCAACACCATTTCCTGCCTGAGATTGCTTGTGAAGACAGATCCAAAGTACCTATTCAACTCTTCTGCTGTTTCCTTGTTCCCCATAATAAATTCACCTGTTTCTGTCTTCAAGAGCCCAATTTTAGTCTTAACCATTGTTTTTCTTTTCACGTACGTAAAAAAGCTTTTACAATCCTCCTTCATATTTTTGGCCAGTTTGCCTTTGTACCTCATTTTTTCTCCGCGTATTTCCTTTTTAGTTATACTCTGTTCTTTAAAAGCTTCCCAGTCCTCCGATTTCCCTCTCACCTTTGCTATGTTATACTTTTTCCCTTTTGTCTTTATATGGTCCTTAACTTGCCTCGTCAGCCACGGCCACCCCTGCCTCCCCTTAGGATCTTTCTTCCTCTTTGGAATGAACTGATCCTGTACCTTCTGCATAATATCCAGAAATACCTGCCATTGTTGTTCCACTGCCATCTCTTCTAGGGTATTGAACCAATGAACTTTGGCCAGCTCCTCCCTCATAGCTCCATAGTTCCCTTTGTTCAACTGCAACACTGACCCTCCCGATTCTCATATTATGGTCACGACCTCCTCATGGCTCCTTTACTTCAAGGTCCCTGATCAAATCCAGTTCATTGCACAACTCCAGATCCAGAATTGCTTTCTCCCTGGTAGGCTCCAGTACAATCTATTCTCAGAATCCATCTTGAAGGCACTCCACAAACTCCTTTTCTTGGGGACCAGTACCATCCTGATTCTCCCAGTCTACCTGTATGTTGAAATCCCCCATAACAACTGTAGTAATACCTTTGCGACAGGCCAATTTCAACTCCTTATTCAACTTACACCCTACATGCAGACTACTGTTTGGGGTCCTGTACCTAGCTCCCATTAGGGTCTTTCTGCTTTTAGAATTTCTCAGCTCTCTCCATACTGACTCTACATCTCCTGATTTTATGTCCCCTTCCCTCGCAAGGGACTGAATATCATTCCTCACCAACAGGGCCACGCCACTTCCCTCTGCCTGTTAGTCTGTCCTTTCGATAGCACGTTAAGTCTTGAATATTCATTTCCCAGGCCCTGTCCACTTGAGGCCACATCTCACTTATCCCCACAACATCGTACCTGCCGATTTCCAACTGAGCCTCAAGCTCATCCACCTTATTTCTTATGCTTCGTGCATTCATATATAATATGAATTTAATTTGTTACTCCCCTCACCCTTCCTATCATTCCCTATTTCACTTGACCATACTGTATGATCCCTTGAGTTTTCTGCTCCATTGATTCTGTTGTCTTTCTTAACTTCTTTTATTCTCATTTTCCCTTTAACTTCCTAGAAATCCAGATTCCTCCCCCCCAACTTCTTAGTTTAAACACTCCTGTATTGCAGTGGCCAACCTGCCAGCCAAAATGCTGGTTTCCCCCACCTATGAAGGTGCAGCCCATCCCTCTTGTATATTTTATAATTACTGCAAAACATATCCCAGTGATCCAAGAATTTAAATCCTTGCTTCCTGCACCAGTTCCTCGGCCACACATTCAAGTCCAATATCTCCCTGTTCCTGCCCTCTCCAGCCCAACAAACTGGAAGAAAACCAGAGATAACCACCCTGGAAGTCCTGTTTTTCAGCCGCCTTCTGAGTTCTCTGAAGTCTTGCTGTAGCACGTCCCTCCTCTTCTTCCCGGCATCCTTTGTGCCGGCATGCACCACCACCTCTGGCTCTTCACCTTTGACATTGAGGATTCCCTGCTCTCTGTCGGTGACGTCCTGGATCCTGGCACCAGGGAGGCTGTCCACCATCCTCAAATCCCGTCTGTTGCCACAGAAACCCCTTTCAGTCCCTCTCACTATGGAGTCCCCTATTATCACGGCTCTGCATGATGTTTGACTTCTTAGCTCTGCCTCCACACCAGTTTTTGATTGGCAGACCTGTTGCCTTTTGGACTGATAGTGTCGCCTGTCTCGACGGTTTCCAAGTGGATACATGGTAAACATTTACAGGGATGGATTGTGGGTCAGAGGATTGGACATCATATTAACAGGAAGGAAAATAATAACTAAAAGATAAATAAGGAATGAAAGATTGGAGTATGGGAAAAAAGTAGCCAGAAATATGAAAGCAGTAAGAGTTTTCTATAACATTTTGATAAAGAAGAGTTCACAAAGTGAGCATTGATCTTACAGAGAGTGTGTCTCGAGAACGCATAATGGAAAATAATAGATGGAAAGTGAATCAAACAGGTGTTTTACATCAGAGTTCATAGGAAAGATACAGAGGCTTTGGAGAGGGTGCAAAGAAGGTTTACCAGGATGCTGCCTGGACTGGAGGGCTTGCCTTATGAAGAAAGGTTGAATATGCTCGGACTTTTATTTCTGGAGAGAAGGAGGAAGAGAGGAGACCTGATTGTGGTGTACAAAATAATGAGTGGAATAGATAGAGTCAATAGCCAGAGACTTTTCCCCAGACCAGGGTTGACTGATACGAGAAGTCATAGTTTGAAGATATTAGGAGATGGTATAAAGGAGACATCACAGGTATGTTCTTTACTCAGAGAGTTGTGAATGCATGGAATGTGTTGCCAGCTGAGGTGGTGGAAGCCAAGTCATTGGGGACATTTAAGCGACTGCTGGACATGCACATGGATAGCAGTGAGTTGAGGGGCGTGTAGGTTAAATTACTATATTTTACATTAGGATTAAGTCTTAGCACAATTTTGTGAGCCTAACGCCCTGTTCTGTGCTGTACTTTTCTGTGTTCTATGTTCACTGTAAAGGATAAAAGTAAGATCCCCAAACTAGGTGTAAATCAGGAAGTGGAAGGGAGGAAGAAACTTGGATAAATCACAATCACCGGGGACACTGGAGTCAAGGGGTGGCAAGTCCCCAGGTTTGGGGTGAAGAGCCACAGGAGTCATTGCTGGGGCCGCCACAGCTTACAAGTGACTGTAACGAAGGGTTCAAAGATATAGTTTCTAGGTTTGCTGATGGCACAAAGATTGCCAGGAAGATGTGGAAAGGACATAGATAGCTCCAAAAGGTTATTCATAGGTGGTGAATAGGCAATGATCTGACCGATGAAGGCCAGTGTGGGGAAAAAAAAAGTGAAGTTGTCCATTTGGCAGAAAGAATAAAGCAGATTAATTAAACAGTGAGATATTGCAGAGCTCAAAGATGCAGAGGGATCTGGGTGTTCGAGTGCATGAATCACAAAATGTTTGTCTGTAGGTACAGCAAATATTCAGGAAAGGGATTTGAATGTATCGCTGTGGATATGAGACTTGAGCATGAATGGGGAGATAATGTGTCAACTATTCAGTCTGCATCTAGGGGTATTGTGTTGTTATTATTCTAGGAAGGATGCAAATATGTTGGAAGCATTTCAGAGAAGACTTTCGGAACTTGGTTCATCAAAAGGTGATGGAAGCAGAGTCTTTGAATATTTTTAAGGCAAAGATGGAGAGATTCTTGATAAGCAGGGTGGGGGTGGGGGTGCGGGGGGAGGAATTAAAGGGTATTGGGGTAGATAGTAATGTGGAGTGATCAGGCCATCCACAATCTGAACAAATGGTGCAGCAGTCTCGAGGGGCTGGGTGACCTTGTATGCTCATGTGTTGGCCTTTATCTCAAGTACAGAGATAAAGATGCTTGACTTCAATCTCATTGAACCTTTGTGAAGCCACATCTTGAGTATTGTGTGCAGTTCTGGTCCCTTACCTTTGGGAGAGAATGTTTTTTCGTAGAAGGATGCTTCCGCAGATTGATTCTCTCCTTTGAGCAAAGGTTGAGGAGGCTGGGCCATTAATCTTTGGAGTTCATGAGAGATCTCTCAGAAACTTACTCAGCACAGGTTATATTCAAAAAAGATGACCCTGATCCCCGTTTGCTGTCCTCTTCCTAGATTTAATTTGTTTTCTGGGCCATGTGTGTTGCTGACTGGGCCAGCATTTATTACCCGTCCCAGCATTTATTACCTGTCCCTACTTGTTGAGAAGGTGGTGCTGAAAGACCCATTATGCTGTGAGGGAGGGAGTTCCTTATGCCTTACAGCTGGTGGACAGACTCTGTGAAGTCGGGAGATGAGCTACTTGCTGCAGGATTCCCAGCCTTTACCTTGCGACTGTAATCACTGTATTTGTACAGTCAGTCCCATTCATTGTGTCCTAGCTGGGGTCTGGGCTGCTGAAGCCAATCATATGGGGAATTGAACTACGGTGGCATAGGTGGGCGCAAGCACACTGCCCTCATTTCCCAAGGAAGCATGGCCAATAACTTCTAGTTGACACATTTGGAATACTGTGCACAGTTCTGGTTGTTACACTACAGGAAGAATGCATCCTTTGGAGAGGATGCAGAAGAGGTTTACCAGGATGTTTTTTTAGATCCGAGTGTATTAACTATAAGGTGAGGTTGGACAACTTGGAGTGTTTTTGCTGGAGTGTTGGGCCTCTTAGAAGTTTATAAAATTATGAGATGTATAGATAGAGTAGACAGAGTCTGTTTCCCAGGGTTTAAGGTGAGAGGGAAAAGTTGAATAGAGGTGTGCAAGATTTTTACAGATGGTGATAAGTATCTGGAATGCCCTGCCAGGGGACATGGCAGACGCAAAGTTTAAGCAGCACTTAGACAGGCACACAGATGATAGAAGGATATGAACCATGTGCAGACAGATGGGATTAGTTTAGGATAGTATTACGGACATGTTGGGCCAAAGGGCCTGTTTCATTGCTGCACTGTTCTATGACCAGCCCTGGTTTCCAATTACATCCTGGCCTGTACATGGCTGACACCTAGTGGCTCCTGAGAGAATGGCAGAGCATTGAGCTGGAGAATGTCTGAGCAAGAGTGAGTAGTAGGTGGAAAGAAGGCTTTTCAAAATGAGCAGACACAAAACTGTAACCCACAAGAATAACTGACGTTCAGCAGTTGTAAATTGAGTTAATCTTTGTGTCTTAACTCTACTGAAGAATTTCCTGTGATCTGTGTGTCTCCTTTCCTGTCCCTATTGAATACTGGACAAGGACAGCAAGCAAAAATGAGCAGTCCTATAGCCAGGAGAACTTGACCAGCTCAGAGCTGCTAACTAGGAAAATGTGTGTGTGTTAGAGAGAGGGTCTGCATTGCGCATAGTGTTAGCAGGGCTGGGTCACTGTCCTTGTTCAGTGTCTGGAGAAGACGTGAGCAGGTGATTGGTATTCAGTTCATGTGTCGGGTGTTATCAGGCAAGGCAGGCTCGACAAGTTCATATTCATGTGCAGTGTTAGCAAACAAAACACAGCATTTTAACTCAGCAGGGTGGACCTGTCAGACTCCTACAGAGCAGGCATGCTGTTCAGCCCCTCAAGTCTGGTCTATCCATTACATCATTGGCTGACCTGTATCATAATTGTATCCATCCGTCCCATAAACATTACATCCTGACTCAAAGATCTTGCTGCTCCCAACATCTGGGAGGGTGTGGAGGGGGAGGAGGGTGGGTGGACGTGGACGCAAATTCTTCTGGAGGGAGTAGGGCGTGTGTGTTGGGGGTGATAGGATGAATGGGTGTGGCGGTATGGGTAGGTGTGTGGTTGGGAGTGGTGTGTATGTGGGGGTGTTGAAGGTGGGGCGTGGAGGGAAGGGGTTGGGGTGTAGTTAGCTGCGTGGGTGGGTGGGGGGCTGTTGGTGAAACAGAATGTGTGTATGGAGGGGAAGGGGCTGTGGGTATGGCTAGGTGTGTGGGTGGGGGAGTGAATGTGGGTGGGGGCAGGGGGTATGTGTGGGGGGAGGGGAGTTGCCAGAGGGGAGGGAAAGGAAACAGAGTTACTTGTCCCCAATTGCCCCAAGAGTCAAAGGAGCTGCTGGGCAGTGTCAGAGGGCAGTTAAGAGTTAATCCCATTGGCGTGGTGTAGGCACGACTGGGTAAGGACAATAGGTTTCCCTCACTAAAGGAGAGTAGTGACCCAGCCAGCTTCTTATTGTAATTAGACAGTGTTTGTGTGGTCACCATTAGAATAGCTTTTTTTATCCCAGAGATTTTTATTGCATTTAAATTGTCACCAATGTTTTAATTGAAACTTGGCTCCGTTTAACTTTGCTCAGCATCCAAAGATGCGTGTTTGCATCAGGTGTTTGGGTGATGAAGGATTCTCACTGTTCAGTGTTAACCTGTGTCCTGCCTGAAAACAATAATCACTTGTTAAAATTTGGGACCTGGAGGAAGGACACTGCCTTTGATTTTCGGTCCATCCCCAGAAGAGTAGAGCATGTACATAGTGAGTGATCGGAAGAGAATACCGCACTTACTGCTGTACACTGTCTCCGTGGCAATATCAGGATGTGGGTGGTCTGTGACTGTTACCATGGTGACACATTTAACTCGACAAAGCTCCCGAGCCTCATCTCATTCACTGTGAAAGGGTACCATGTTGTAATGAACTCCACACCGGCTCCCAGTCCCCAGTGCACTTCTCCAGGCAGACCCTCTCACACTCTTCTTGCCCCCCTCCTGCCCTCCCATCTTTTGCCCTCGCCCTAACCCTTTCCCTGTTGTTTTGTTCCATTGGCAATGGTGCTTCATTGGTGGGAGGGTGGAATTATTTTGTGACTTGTTTATAGAGGAAGATTGCGTGTTAATGGAATAAAGTAGTGTGATATGTGGCAGGAAGGAAGCGCACACAAATAATTGGTTTTACAAATTAAATGAAGAACACACTACTATGAATTTGGTGCAAAACCAGCCATCCGGCCCCTTGAGTCTGTTCCACCCTTCAGTAGGATCACAGCTATCTTTTACTTAGAGTGTCACTTGATTAATTCAAGGTTGGGGGCGGGAAAGGCATAAGTGTGCTTTATTATTGTGTGTGCAGCAAGAGGTGGTGGCCTCAGGCATTGGCTGATTATTGGAGTTAGTGTTGCTGACAGTAGAGTTTGGCCTGGCCTCGTCCTCTTTCTGATGCTCCTTTCCTTTGCCCCTGATGCTGTATGTCACTGAGTCATCTTCTCTGTGTGTCATGTATGTCATTGCTGTTTCAAATGGGGAAACTGGTCACACTTGCCTGACTCTCTCCATTGAGACATGGCGGTGTGTTGGAACATCTCCACGTGTCTGTGGGGTCAGAGAAACCGGTTGACCTGGTTGCTTTTAGATTCCCCTTCCTCACCCTCCTTGATTTTAGATCCCCCTCTTTTCCCCCCCCCCCTTCAAAAAAAACTCATGTCCTCCTGGATTTTAGACTGTCCCCACCCTGCGTTTGTGTAATGTTTCAGTCTTAGGGCTGGAGGTGACCCCCTCCCTCCATCAATCCCTGATGCTGGGGTGATTCACCTCCTTTTGGTGCCATTGGTATGGATGGTGCTAGTTGATGGGTTTATAATTGGTTGTGACATTTTGGGAAGGTTGAATGTTACATCCTGCAGATAAATGTAACCATCTTAGCTGATTTCCTACAAGCAGCGAGTAACCTGCCAATTGTTTACTCGCTTACGAGTGTTCGTATTGACACCAGCTCTTCCTGTGAAACCTGTGACAGGAATATGTTCCCCACACCCCCTAGATTTGTCCCCACCAGGTCAGGCAGCTGTGTGCCAGTCAGTCACCGGGCTAGGGAACTGTCCTTCTGCCAGTGGAGGCCCAGTTCAGGCTTGGGGGCTGGGGGTTTGCTGGTATGTGGAGATGCAGCAGCCTGTCTTTTGGAGACTAGGTCAAACAGTGTCCTAAATCTCCAACCTATTGTTCAGCTGACCAGCCCTCTTTGTCTGCACTCCCTCCTGTTCTGAGCCATATCCATGGATGTAGCTGAAAGTGGGCTGTGACGGCCAGAGATTCCCCAACTGATTCCTGTCCAGTGAGCTCTGCCTCTAGGTGGATAATGGGCAAAGACTATAGTGCACCTTACAGCCAGCTAGCTCCTGAGTGAAGGTTGTGGTGAGAAAGGGAATGGTGTATAGCAATCTGGAATCTCTGAACTGCTGCTGGTGATTGTAGCAGTGTGCACTGCATCATGTCGACAATGGTGGCGTCGGTCATTGTGACTCATTTGCCCTTCACACCTTTCTTCTTGTTTCTGTTTTTAGAAATCTGTCTTTCAGATTTGCGAGAAGGTAGGAACACACACCCATTGTATGTTTTCATGCTGGTTATGTTACTAACACCTTGGCCTCTCTTTCTGTCATCACTGCTCTTGCTGTCTTGTCACTCAACCTTTCCTCTCTGTTTCCGTCACTGTTCGGTGTTCTTAGGGCTAATGTGGGATATGTTGTTTTCTAAGGTGACGCATGCTGTTTTGGAGATGTGAGGGCTGTTGTGAGTGGGGTGGGGTGGGGGGAGCTGGAATGGAGTGGTGTCTCGGGCTTGTGGGCAGTTAAGCACTTTCTCTCGGGAGCAAACCTTTCTTATCCTGAGGACAATACATTATTTGAGGGTCACTTCTCCTAATTGTCTTTCTAAGGTGGGACCTTCCATTCACCTGTCTCCGTCCACCTCCCTAAACTCCAATCCACCACAGAGAACACAGCAATGATTGAGTGATCAGAGTAAGCTGCAATACTCCTTTGGGATAGAATAGCCAATCAACAGAATGGCTTTCTGAGGAAGAACATTCACCCAGTTAGGATGCTGCTGGTGTTCCCTATCCCTCTGGAGGCCTTACTGTGGAGCGGAGTTGCTGGTTTCAGAATTGAGGTTACGGTTAGAATCATTCTTGGAGAGCGTGGCAAATTTGGATTGCTCCCGTGAGGAACCTGCTGCTGTTTCTTTCAACTACCAGAGTCTCCATGAGTAATGCTCTGGATCTGTGGGTTCAGAGATTCACTTTGATTTCAGAGTGGCCAAAGCCGAATGTTTAAGTGTTTTTCACCATTTCGGAGAGAACAGTGAAAGGAAAAGGTGCTGAGCAAGTGCTGTTAATAAGAGATCAGTATGTTTGTGTAGTAGGTCAGAGGGAGATGTTCAGTCAACTTGGGTGGAGCTAAGAAACACCAAGCATTGGTCAGAGTGCTGTAGAAGCCACTAGACAGTAGAGGTAATGCCAGGCATGGTATTAATTAGGAAATTAAAAGATATGTGTAGCAAGAGTAATGCTGTAACAATAGGGTCCTTCATGTAGGTCAGGTCAACCTAACTAGTGCTAATACTGTGGAGGACTGATTCCTGGAATGGGTGTGGGATGATTTTCGTGACAGAACGTGATGAGTTGAGAATGGGCAATGAGAGGCCGAATTAATAATCTTGCGGTAAAGAGGCCTTTAGGAAAATGGCCAGAGTATGGCAGGGCTAAACCATTAAGTTCAAAAGTGATATAGTTCACCCTGAAATGAGGGTCTTTGATCTAAACAAAGGAAACCATGACAGTATGGGGGGGCAAATTGGCTGTGACTACGTTAAAATGATGTAGGTAGCCAATGTCTAACATTTTTGGCCACACAATGGCTAAACATGGTTTGCAACACATTTATTATCCAGCAGGATGGATGCTCCAACCATAGGTAACAAGGGAAGTTAAAGATTTTATGAGATCAAAAGCATAGACTTACAAAGTTGCCAAAAAAGTAGAAAGTCCAAACATTGGTAGCATTTTAGAATTCAGTCAAGGAAGACACAAAACTAATAAAGGAAGGGAGAATGAAAAGTGAAAGTAAAAGAGTGAGAAACCTCGACAGGTTTATGTAAAGAGAAAAAGATGAACAAGCCAAATGTGAGCCCATTGCAGCCAGAGGCAGGAGATTCTGAAATGGGGAATAAGGGAATAGCAGAGTAACAAAACAATGACTTTATATCTGACTTTCAGCAATACTAGGGAATTGAGGTAATGGTACAAAAGTGGTAGTGGAGAAAATAATGGAACTGAAAGTTGATAAATCCTCAGGACCTGATGATCTACATCTTAGACTATTGGAAGGTGAAGCTCAAAAGATGGTCAGAGTTCTATCTAATTCTGGAATGGTTTCTGCAGAATAGAATGTGTCAAATGTAACTCCCCTGTTTAAACAAAGATTAGAGAGAAAATGGGGAGTTACTGACTTGTAAGACTGATGTCAGTTGTCGGAAAAATATTCAAGTCTAATATAAAGGATGTGATAAGGGGATACTTCAACAGTGATAGTTGTGGATAGAGGCAACATGGATTTCTGAAAGGGAAATGAGATTGAACAGAACTTTGAGTTTTGAGTGTCTGGCGGAGTTGATAAGGGAGTGTGCAGTGTGTTGGGGTGGGGGGCGGTGAGCGCGGTGAAAATGACTTTGAGGTTGATGCTGCAACAAAGTTTAAAGGGTATATGGACAGATTGGTGAGTGGAATAGACAGGTGGAATATATGTGGAAAATGATGTCCACTTTAAATGCCAGTAAGAGATTGGAAGTGTGTTGATGTGCAAAGGGACTGAGTTGTCCTTGTCCAGGAGTTACTGAATGCTGTCATGAAGGTGCCCGGAAACAATTCTGAAGACAAACGGTCTGTTAGTATTTATCATGAGGATTTGTGTACAGGAGCCCAGGAGCATTACTCCAATTACACAAAACACTGGTGAGACTGCACCTGGAGTATGGTGCGCATTTCTGGTCCCTTCCCCTTCCCATATTATACTCTTCATAGGGATTCACTAGACAATTCCTGGGATGATGGGACTGTGTTCTCTGGGGTTTCAAGGAATGAAGGGCGATTCCCATAGAAACTTGTCAACCTCTTTCAGACATTTGGGCAGCACGGTGGCACAGTGGTTAGCACTGCTGCCTCACAGCACCAGAGACCAGGGTTTAATTCCCGCCTCAGGCAACTGTCTGTGTGGAGTTTGCACATTCTCCTTGTGTCTGCATGGGTTTCCTCCCACAGTCCAAAAATGTGCAGGTTAGGTGAATTGGCCATGCTAAATTGCCCGTAGTGTTAGGTGAAGGGGTAAATGGAGGGTTGCTCTTCAGAGGGTCGGTGTGGACTTGTTGGGCCGAAGGGCCTGTTTCCACATTGTAAGTAATCTAATCTAGGTAGTATTCTAATTTACAGTAGATACAGAAATGAGGTGTCCCCCTAGTAGTGAGGTCTATGAACTGGCATAGTCTCAGAGTATAGGGCTCAATTCTGAATGAGATGAGGAGGAGATTGGTGAATCTGTCATTGGGCAGGTTCAAGTTAGAGATATAGATATCCCAATGTTAACAGATGTCAATGGACATGGGGTTAAGGTGAAAGGTCAGTTATGAATTAGAGCAGGTTTGAGGGGAGGAATGGCCTTCTCATCTTATTTCCCATGTTTCTCTGCAAGGACTGAGGCTGATGAAATAAGTAACTCCTGTTCATCTGGTAGTTTTGTTGGCACAGGGTCTTGAAGTTCAACACTTTTGTAATTATACCTGAGTGCACTGTCCCCAAGCAGTCAGGCACCTGTCTTGATGCCTCACTCCTCAGCTTTGTACAAACTAGAGAGAGAGAGTGGGAAGGGCCCAGGTTTGGTCCTGCTCACTGTGAGAGACAATGCTTCTAGTAAGTGCCCCTCTAATCATTCAAATGTATCATTGTGATGTCTGGTTGTTTTGCCTCACAGCTAGAAAATTTACTGTCCAACTTCAGGAGGTCATACATGTAAATTAAGAACAAGAGTGGTCCATTTGGTCCCTTGAACCTGCTCCACAATGGAATAAGATTGCAGCTGAGCTGATTGTGGCCTTGACTCCACTTTTCTCCTTGTACCTGATCACCCCGACTGTCTCTTTGATTGCTTTTTTAAGCTAATTCCCCATGTTCTAGTCTCTCCCGCATCAGTATCCACCTTACAAGTCCTCTCAGGATCTTGTATGTTTCATTAAAGTTCACCTCTCGGTCTTCGAAATGCTGATGGATACAGGCTCAGTCTGTCCAAAGTTTCCTCAAAAGATAAATCCCCTGCCCCCAATCCCAGGAATCGGTCAAGTGAATCTTTCCTGAACAGCTTTGAATAGTTTCTTAATTAAGGAGATCAAAGGTGTACACTGTATTCTAGATGTGGTATCACAAGCATTCTATACAATTGCAATAAAACTTCACAAATTTTGTACTGTATTCCATTCCCTTTGCAATAAACAGTAACATGGCATTTGTTTTCTGAATTGCAGAGAACTTCATATGAGCCTCTGTATCTCAGTTCTACAAGCTCTGTTCAATTTTAAATAATGCTGCTTCTCTATTGTTCCTGCCAAAATGCACAAGTTCACATTATTCCACATTTTATTACATCTGTCACATTTTGCCCACTCACTTAAATTATCTATATCCTTTGGCAGACTCCTTTCTTCTTTACAACTTGGTTTCCTATCTGGCTTTATAAAAATTGAAAATAATTGAGGTCCCAACACTAAACTCTGGCACTCCACTAGTTACATTTTGTCAATTGGAAAGTGACCTATTTAGGCACACCCTCTACTTCCAATCAGCTAATTAATCCTCTGTCTGTGCTAATAGCCACTGTACCATGGGCTGGTATTTTGTGGAGTAATATGTGTGGCACCTTGTCACAAGTTTCCAGGAAATCTCCGTACAGTGAGTCCGCTGGTTTCCCCTTAATAGACTTTGCTCATCACTTCCACAAAGAATTCTCATAAATAGATTAATTACTGTTTCCACTTCATGAAACCATGACTCTTACTGAATGCTTTCAGATTTTCTGTCTGCCCTGTTTTTTACAGTAGATTCCAGCATATTCCCTATGACAGTTGTTAGGCTAATTGGATAGTAGTTTCCTGCTTCGTGTCTCCCTTGAATGGAAATGTTACATTCATTGTTTTCCCATCTGATGGGTCCATTACTGGGAATTCATTTGAAGAACTGAAACCTCAGCAGCCACTTCTTTTTCACGTTGGAGTTGGTAGACATTCTGGGCCAGGAGATGTGTCAGATTTCAGTTATATTGACTTTCATTGTACCCTCTCCCTGGTGATCACTGTTGAAGTTCCTCAATCCCTTTCAGCCTCTGATTCACAATTATTTTTGGATGTTATTTGTATCTGCTACAGTGAAAACAAATGCAAACTACTTGTTCAATTCCTGTTCCATCTCGCATCTTTTTATTAGTTCGCAAACATAATTACTGGAGAGCAGCTCTCACTTGCTCATTTCCTTGTTGAATACTTATTGAAATTCTTAATATTTGTTTTTATATTTCTAGCTTGGTTTCTCTTGTACTCTTAATTTTCCCCTCCCTATTCACTTTCTAGTCATTTTGTGCAATTCTTTGTATTCTGTCCAGTTTTCTGACCTGCCAGCCATCATTGTGCAATTTCAGTTTGATGCTTTCTTTAACTTCCTTAGTTACCCTCAGTTGCTGTCCTTTTAGAATCTTTCATTCTCACTGGCATGTAAACTTCAGCATCTCATCACTCCCACATTGTCCTGCCCATCCAACCCGTCTCCCAAGCACTGCCCCATCCTCCAGGCCCGCACCAACCCCTCATCGGCCAAGTCCACACCCAAGCTCCCATCTCGCAAGCCCATCCCCACCATCCCAATCCTGTAGGCCCATGCCCTACCCCCAGCACAGCCTATCTACTTCATGCCAGTTGCGAACTGAGGAGAGAAGGGAGGACAGTAAACACTAACCTCTGGTATATCAGCCTATGCTGGCAATGTTTCTTTAGGCCTGGAACAAGGTGAGAATCCATACGGATGGGGTGTTGGTTGGCTGTTTCGCAAAGTGCATGCTTGGTCTAACATTGAATGTGACTAACCCATTTGTTGCTGTGCGTGTCAAATTTAACCGTTATATTTGATGGATAATTTAGTTTCAAAAGGAACAATTGCAACAAAGATACTTGATTCCTCCTAATCCGTTACAAGTGTAAACTGCCAGGCGTCTCGTCTTTTGGACTTCCACTTCAACAGCAGCTGGATGGGAGAAGGCACTGGGTGTGAATGGAATTGTGGCAGGACATGACTGGGAGATGATGAACAGAGCTCTGTCTAGTCAAACACTGTGGCATAGTGCTTGCAGCTAGAAAGGAGTACTAAATTAGACTGCACATTAGTGATTAAATCACTCCACATCAATTCCACCCAATTCATAACGCACCCCAAATCAATCCCATGTCAATTCTTAACACACTCTGATATCAGATTCTGGATTAGTGGTGCTAGAAGAGCACAGCAGTTCAGGCAGCATCCGAGGAGCAGTAAAATTGACGTTTCGGGCAAAAGCCCTTCATCAGGAATAAAGGCAGAGAGCCTGAAGCGTGGCGAGATAAGCTAGAGGAGGGTGGGGGTGGGGAAAAATCAGTCAACTTGTCAGTAACACACCAAATCAATCCCACCTCAATTTATAACACAACCCGAAATCAGGCTCCATGTCAGTAACACGGCCCAAAATCAATCACCACGTCAGTAACACGCCCTGAAATCAATCACCACGTCAGTAACACGCCCTGAAATCAGGCACCACGTCAGTAACACGCCCTGAAATCAGGCACCACGTCAGTAACACGTCCCGAAATCAGGCACCACGTCAGTAACACGCCCTGAAATCAATCACCACGTCAGTAACACGCCCTGAAATCAATCACCACGTCAGTAACACGCCCTGAAATCAGGCACCACGTCAGTAACACGCCCTGAAATCAGGCACCACGTCAGTAACACGTCCCGAAATCAGGCACCACGTCAGTAACACGCCCCGAAATCAATCATCACGTCAGTAACACGCCCCGAAATCAGTCACCACGTCAGTAACACGTCCCGAAATCAGGCACCGCGTCAGTAACACGCCCCGAAATCAATCACCACGTCAGTAACACGTCCCGAAATCAGGCACCATGTCAGTAACTCACCCCAAAATCAATCACCACGTCAGTAACACGTCCCGAAATCAGGCACCATGTCAGTAACTCACCCCAAAATCAATCACCACGTCAGTAACACGTCCCGAAATCAGTCACCACGTCAGTAACACGTCCCGAAATCAATCACCGCGTCAGTAACACGCCCCGAAATCAATCACCACGTCAGTAACTCGTCCCGAAATCAATCACCACGTCAGTAACACGTCCCGAAATCAGGCACCACGTCAGTAACACGCCCCGAAATCAGGCACCACGTCAGTAACACGCCCCGAAATCAGGCACCACGTCAGTAACACGCCCCGAAATCAGGCACCACGTCAGTAACACGCCCCGAAATCAGGCACCACGTCAGTAACACGCCCCGAAATCAGGCACCACGTCAGTAACACGCCCCGAAATCAGGCACCACGTCAGTAACTCGCCCCGAAATCAGGCACCACGTCAGTAACACGCCCCGAAATCAGGCACCACGTCAGTAACACGCCCCGAAATCAGGCACCACGTCAGTAACACGCCCCGAAATCAGGCACCACGTCAGTAACACGCCCCGAAATCAGGCACCACGTCAGTAACTCGTCCCGAAATCAGGCACCACGTCAGTTACACGCCCCGAAATCAATCATCACGTCAGTAACACGCCCCGAAATCAATCTCCACGTCAGTAACGCCCCGGAATCGATCATTATGTTAGTAACATGCCCTGGAATCGATCACCACGTCAGTAACACATCCTGGAACTAACTATATTGTCATCAATAGCCTACTCCCCAGAGGGCTCTTGTGACATAGTGGGTAGCATCCCTACCTCTGTGCTAAAAGTCTCAAGTTCAAAACTCAGCTGTCTCAGAAGTTTGTAGCAACATTTCTGAATAAGTTGATTTAAAAAAAATAATGCTGTTGCTGTCAGTTTTGATGCTGCTCAGTCTGAGATGCTAAGCATGTGCTGTGGAGGTGATGTGTTCTGCTCCTGTCTGTACAATAGGGCAGCCAGTCATCAAGAAGAGACTGCAGTGAACAGAGCCTGAACGTGGGTGTAGGACAGCGTGGGCTGCGGCTGGTATAGGTTCTGTCTGGGTGGCTGAGGGATCTCTGTAGTGTCTCTGGCAGGAAGCTAAGGATGGAAACAAGAGACGTTGCAGTCGGATTGTAGGTTTCATGGAAAGACTTCCTGAAACATTCAGAACTCTGTTCATGAGGAAGGTTGTTCAGGACTCTCAAGCCCATCAAATAGTGCAGGTGGAAGTGGGATTCAGGGTAGAGGTAGCTCCCGCTATCCAAAAGTACAGCGTTCCCAGGAAATTTTTCAAGCCGAAAATGGCGTAAAGCGAAGGTACATGATTTATGTGGAAAAAAGTATCGCTTTTCGTAAAAGCGAAAATCCTCTTCAAATTCGCGAAAACAGATAGTGATGTAGCTCTTTTGTAAAAGCAAAATTGCATAAAGTAAACATTTGGAAAGTGGGGATTACCAGTAACAAGATGTTCCACCTGCTTATTGTCTGCAGCTTTATCTAAAAAGATGTCTTCCCTTTGTTTTGTTCTAAATTTGAACTTTGATTATTTTTTTGAGGATGCCCATTGAGGGAGACAGCAGAGAGCGGGCTGAGGGCTCAAGGTGAGAATGTAAAGCCATTTCTATAAAGCTTGTGCCTCTATCGCCTCCACACTTTCTAATTTCAGCCCAAGGTGAACGTGTCAATCGAGCTCAAACCAGATCCGTAAAACACTTCAAAACTGTCAACATTCCAAAAGACATTTCCTGCATTAGTTGTCCCTTGCTCTTCAACGCATGAAAGACCAGCAGCCACAACTACCTGTGGCCCACAGGGAAAGCTCTGTGTGTGTTTGTGTGTGTGTGTGTGTGTGTGTATGTGTGTGAGTCACTCGTACCCTGAGCAGTGAGCTCTGTGCGTGTTTGCCAGTCGCGCCCTGAGCAGTGAGCTCTGTGTCAGTCGCCCTGAGCAGTGAGCTCTGTGTCAGTCGCACCCAGAGCAGTGAGCTCTGTGTGTGTGTCGGTCGAGCGGTGAGCTGTGCGCGCCTGTGTCAGCTGCAACCTGAGCAGTGAGCTCTGTGCGTGTGTCATTCGCAGACTGAGCAGTGAGCCTTGTGCGTGCCAGTCACGCGGTGAGCTCTGTGTGCGCGTGTCAATTGCATGGTTAGCTGTGTCGGTCGCACCCTGAACAGTGAGCGTTGTGTGCGCGTGTCAGTCGCACAGTGAGCTCTGTGCACGTCGGTTGTGCAGTGAGCTCTGTGCATGTTTGTCAGTTGCACAGTGAGCTCTGTGCACGTCGGTTGTGCAGTGTGCTCTGTGCATTTGTCGGTCGCGCAGTGAGCTGTGTGTGTGTTTGTCGGTCGCGCAGTGAGCTCTGTGCGTGTTTGTCGGTCACGCAGTGAGCTCTGTGCGTGTTTGTCAGTCGCGCAGTGAGCTCTGTGCGTGTTTGTCGGTCGCGCAGTGAGCTCTGTGCGTGTTTGTCGGTCGCGCAGTGAGCTCTGTGCGTGTTTGTCGGTCGCGCAGTGAGCTCTGCGTGTTTGTCGGTCGCGCAGTGAGCTCTGTGCTCCTGTCGGTCGCGCAGTGGGCTCTGTGCACCAGTCGGTCGCGCAGTGAGTGCTGTTGCTGTGTCAGTCGCGCAGTGAGCTCTGTGCGCCAGTCGGTCGCGCAGTGAGCTCTGTGCGCCAGTCGGTCGCGCAGTGAGCTCTGTGCGTGTTTGTCGGTCGCGCAGTGAGCTCTGTGCGTGTCTGTCGGTCGCGCAGTGTGCTCTGTGCGTGTCTGTCGGTCGCGCAGTGTGCTCTGTGCGTGTCTGTCGGTCGCGCAGTGAGCTCTGTGCGCCTGTCGGTCGCGCAGTGAGCTCTGTGCGCCAGTCGGTCGCGCAGTGAGCTCTGTGCGCCAGTCGGTCGCGCAGTGAGCTCTGTGCGTGTTTGTCAGTCGCGCAGTGAGCTCTGTGCGCCAGTCGGTCGCGCAGTGAGCTCTGTGCGCCAGTCGGTCGCGCAGTGAGCTCTGTGCGCCAGTCGGTCGCGCAGTGAGCTCTGTGCGCCAGTCGGTCGCGCAGTGAGCTCTGTGCGCCAGTCGGTCGCGCAGTGAGCTCTGTGCGCCAGTCGGTCGCGCAGTGAGCTCTGTGCGCCAGTCGGTCGCGCAGTGAGCTCTGTGCGCCAGTCGGTCGCGCAGTGAGCTCTGTGCGCCAGTCGGTCGCGCAGTGAGCTCTGTGCGCCAGTCGGTCGCGCAGTGAGCTCTGTGCGCCAGTCGGTCGCGCAGTGAGCTCTGTGCGCCAGTCGGTCGCGCAGTGAGCTCTGTGCGCCAGTCGGTCGCGCAGTGAGCTCTGTGCGCCAGTCGGTCGCGCAGTGAGCTCTGTGCGCCAGTCGGTCGCGCAGTGAGCTCTGTGCGCCAGTCGGTCGCGCAGTGAGCTCTGTGCGCCAGTCGGTCGCGCAGTGAGCTCTGTGCGCCAGTCGGTCGGGCAGTGAGCTCTGTGCGCCAGTCGGTCGCGCAGTGAGCTCTGTGCGTGTTTGTCGGTCGCGCAGTGAGATCTGTGCGTGCATCGGTCGCGCAGTGAGATCTGTGCGTGTTTGTCGGTCGCGCAGTGAACTCTGCGCGCGTTTGTCAGTTGCGCAGTGATCTCTGTGCGCATCAGTCACGCAGTGAGCTCAGTGCGCCTGTCGGTCGCACGGTGCACTCTGTGTGTCTGTCGGTCACGCAGTGGGCTCTGTGCACCAATCGGTCGCACAGTAGGTGCTGTTGCTGTGTCGGTCGCTCAGTGAGCTCTGTGCGCCAGTCGGTCGCTCAGTGAGCTCTGTGCGCCAGTCGGTCGCGCAGTGAGCTCTGTGAGTCTGTCTGTCGGTCGCGCAGTGTGCTCTGTGAGTCTGTCTGTCGGTCGCGCAGTGTGCTCTGTGCGTGTTTGTCGGTCGCGCAGTGTGCTCTGTGCGTGTTTGTCGGTCGCGCAGTGTGCTCTGTGCGTGTTTGTCGGTCTCGCAGTGAGCTCTGTGCGTGTTTGTCGGTCGCGCAGTGAGCTCTTTGCTCCCGTCGGTCACGCAGTGTGCTCTGTGCGTGTTTGTCGGTCGCGCAGTGTGCTCTGTGCGTGTTTGTCGGTCACGCAGTGAGCTCTTTGCTCCTGTCGGTCGCGCACTGAGCTCTGTGCGTGTTTGTCGGTCACGCAGTGAGCTCTGTGCGCCAGTCGGTCGCGCAGTGAGCTCTGTGCGTGTTTGTCGGTCACGCAGTGAGCTCTGTGCGCCAGTCGGTCGCGCAGTGTGCTCTGTGCGTGTTTGTCGGTCACGCAGTGAGCTCTTTGCTCCTGTCGGTCGCGCACTGAGCTCTGTGCGTGTTTGTCGGTCACGCAGTGAGCTCTGTGCGCCAGTCGGTCGCGCAGTGAGCTCTGTGCGCCAGTCGGTCACGCAGTGAGCTCTGTGCGTGTTTGTCGGTCGCGCAGTGTGCTCTGTGCGTGTCTGTCGGTCGCGCAGTGAGCTCTGTGCGCCAGTCGGTCGCTCAGTGAGCTCTGTGCGCCACTCGGTCGCGCAGTGAGCTCTGTGAGTCTGTCTGTCGGTCGCGCAGTGTGCTCTGTGAGTCTGTCTGTCGGTCGCGCAGTGTGCTCTGTGAGACTGTCTGTCGGTCGCGCAGTGTGCTCTGTGAGTCTGTCTGTCGGTCGCGCAGTGTGCTCTGTGCGCCAGTCGGTCGCGCAGTGAGCTCTGTGCGTGTTTGTCGGTCGCGCAGTGAGCTCTGTGCGCCAGTCGGTCGCGCAGTGAGCTCTGTGCGCCAGTCGGTCGCGCAGTGAGCTCTGTGCGCCAGTCGGTCGCGCAGTGAGCTCTGTGCGCCAGTCGGTCGGGCAGTGAGCTCTGTGCGCCAGTCGGTCGGGCAGTGAGCTCTGTGCGCCAGTCGGTCGGGCAGTGAGCTCTGTGCGCCAGTCGGTCGGGCAGTGAGCTCTGTGCGCCAGTCGGTCGGGCAGTGAGCTCTGTGCGCCAGTCGGTCGGGCAGTGAGCTCTGTGCGCCAGTCGGTCGGGCAGTGAGCTCTGTGAGTCTGTCTGTCGGTCGCGCAGTGTGCTCTGTGAGTCTGTCTGTCGGTCGCGCAGTGTGCTCTGTGAGACTGTCTGTCGGTCGCGCAGTGTGCTCTGTGAGTCTGTCTGTCGGTCGCGCAGTGTGCTCTGTGCGCCAGTCGGTCGCGCAGTGAGCTCTGTGCGTGTTTGTCGGTCGCGCAGTGAGCTCTGTGCGCCAGTCGGTCGGGCAGTGAGCTCTGTGCGCCAGTCGGTCGGGCAGTGAGCTCTGTGCGCCAGTCGGTCGGGCAGTGAGCTCTGTGCGCCAGTCGGTCGGGCAGTGAGCTCTGTGCGCCAGTCGGTCGGGCAGTGAGCTCTGTGCGCCAGTCGGTCGGGCAGTGAGCTCTGTGCGCCAGTCGGTCGGGCAGTGAGCTCTGTGCGCCAGTCGGTCGGGCAGTGAGCTCTGTGCGCCAGTCGGTCGGGCAGTGAGCTCTGTGCGCCAGTCGGTCGGGCAGTGAGCTCTGTGCGCCAGTCGGTCGGGCAGTGAGCTCTGTGCGCCAGTCGGTCGGGCAGTGAGCTCTGTGCGCCAGTCGGTCTCGCAGTGAGCTCTGTGCGCCAGTCGGTCGCGCAGTGAGCTCTGTGCGCCAGTCGGTCGCGCAGTGAGCTCTGTGCGCCAGTCGGTCGGGCAGTGTGCTCTGTGCGCCAGTCGGTCGGGCAGTGAGCTCTGTGCGCCAGTCGGTCGGGCAGTGAGCTCTGTGCGCCAGTCGGTCGGGCAGTGAGCTCTGTGCGCCAGTCGGTCGGGCAGTGAGCTCTGTGCGCCAGTCGGTCGGGCAGTGAGCTCTGTGCGTGTTTGTCAGTCGCGCAGTGAGCTCTGTGCGCCAGTCGGTCGGGCAGTGAGCTCTGTGCGCCAGTCGGTCGGGCAGTGAGCTCTGTGCGCCAGTCGGTCGGGCAGTGAGCTCTGTGCGCCAGTCGGTCGGGCAGTGAGCTCTGTGCGCCAGTCGGTCGCGCAGTGAGCTCTGTGCGCCAGTCGGTCGCGCAGTGAGCTCTGTGCGCCAGTCGGACGCGCAGTGAGCTCTGTGCGCCAGTCGGTCGCGCAGTGAGCTCTGTGCGCCAGTCGGTCGCGCAGTGAGCTCTGTGCGCCAGTCGGTCGCGCAGTGAGCTCTGTGCGCCAGTCGGTCGCGCAGTGAGCTCTGTGCGCCAGTCGGTCGCGCAGTGAGCTCTGTGCGCCAGTCGGTCGCGCAGTGAGCTCTGTGCGCCAGTCGGTCGCGCAGTGAGCTCTGTGCGCCAGTCGGTCGCGCAGTGAGCTCTGTGCGCCAGTCGGTCGCGCAGTGAGCTCTGTGCGCCAGTCGGTCGCGCAGTGAGCTCTGTGCGCCAGTCGGTCGCGCAGTGTGCTCTGTGCGCCAGTCGGTCGCGCAGTGTGCTCTGTGCGTGTTTGTCGGTCGCGCAGTGTGCTCTGTGCGTGTTTGTCGGTCACGCAGTGAGCTCTTTGCTCCTGTCGGTCACGCAGTGAGCTCTGTGCGCCAGTCGGTCGCGCAGTGTGCTCTGTGCGTGTTTGTCGGTCGCGCAGTGTGCTCTGTGCGTGTTTGTCGGTCACGCAGTGAGCTCTGTGCGCCAGTCGGTCGCGCAGTGTGCTCTGTGCGCCAGTCGGTCGCGCAGTGTGCTCTGTGCGTGTTTGTCGGTCGCGCAGTGTGCTCTGTGCGTGTTTGTCGGTCACGCAGTGAGCTCTTTGCTCCTGTCGGTCACGCAGTGAGCTCTGTGCGCCAGTCGGTCGCGCAGTGTGCTCTGTGCGTGTTTGTCGGTCGCGCAGTGTGCTCTGTGCGTGTTTGTCGGTCACGCAGTGAGCTCTTTGCTCCTGTCGGTCGCGCAGTGAGCTCTGTGCGTGTTTGTCGGTCGCGCAGTGAGCTCTGTGCGCCAGTCGGTCGCGCAGTGAGCTCTGTGCGCCAGTCGGTCGCGCAGTGAGCTCTGTGCGCCTGTCGGTCGCGCAGTGAGCTCTGTGCTCCTGTCGGTCGCGCAGTGAGCTCTGTGCTCCTGTCGGTCGCGCAGTGAGCTCTGTGCTCCTGTCGGTCGCGCAGTGAGCTCTGTGCGTGTTTGTCGGTCGCGCAGTGAGCTCTGTGCGCCAGTCGGTCGCGCAGTGAGCTCTGTGCGCCAGTCGGTCGCGCAGTGAGCTCTGTGCGCCAGTCGGTCGCGCAGTGAGCTCTGTGCGCCAGTCGGTCGCGCAGTGAGCTCTGTGCGCCAGTCGGTCGCGCAGTGAGCTCTGTGCGCCAGTCGGTCGCGCAGTGAGCTCTGTGCGCCAGTCGGTCGCGCAGTGAGCTCTGTGCGCCAGTCGGTCGCGCAGTGAGCTCTGTGCGCCAGTCGGTCGCGCAGTGAGCTCTGTGCGCCAGTCGGTCGCGCAGTGAGCTCTGTGCGCCAGTCGGTCGCGCAGTGAGCTCTGTGCGCCAGTCGGTCGCGCAGTGAGCTCTGTGCGCCTGTCGGTCGCGCAGTGAGCTCTGTGCGTGTTTGTCGGTCGCGCAGTGAGCTCTGTGCTCCTGTCGGTCGCGCAGTGAGCTCTTTGCTCCTGTCGGTCGCGCACTGAGCTCTGTGCGTGTTTGTCGGTCGCGCAGTGAGCTCTGTGCTCCTGTCGGTCGCGCAGTGAGCTCTGTGCGTGTTTGTCGGTCGCGCAGTGAGCTCTGTGCGCCAGTCGGTCGCGCAGTGAGCTCTGTGCGCCAGTCGGTCGCGCAGTGAGCTCTGTGCGCCAGTCGGTCGCGCAGTGAGCTCTGTGCTCCTGTCGGTCGCGCAGTGAGCTCTGTGCTCCTGTCGGTCGCGCAGTGAGCTCTGTGCTCCTGTCGGTCGCGCAGTGAGCTCTGTGCGTGTTTGTCGGTCGCGCAGTGAGATCTGTGCGTGCTTGTCGGTCGCGCAGTGAGATCTGTGCGTGTTTGTCGGTCGCGCAGTGAACTCTGCGCACGTTGGTCGCGCAGTGAATTCTGTGCGCGATTGTCAGTTGCGCAGTGATCTCTGTGCGCATCAGTCACGCAGTGAGCTCTGTGCGCCTGTCGGTCGCACGGTGCACTCTGTGTGTCTGTCGGTCACGCAGTGGGCTCTGTGCACCAATCGGTCGCACAGTAGGTGCTGTTGCTGTGTCGGTCGCTCAGTGAGCTCTGTGCGCCAGTCGGTCGCTCAGTGAGCTCTGTGCGCCAGTCGGTCGCTCAGTGAGCTCTGTGCGCCAGTCGGTCGCGCAGTGAGCTCTGTGAGTCTGTCTGTCGGTCGCGCAGTGTGCTCTGTGAGTCTGTCTGTCGGTCGCGCAGTGTGCTCTGTGCGTGTTTGTCGGTCGCGCAGTGTGCTCTGTGCGTGTTTGTCGGTCGCGCAGTGTGCTCTGTGCGTGTTTGTCGGTCGGGCAGTGAGCTCTGTGCGCCAGTCGGTCGGGCAGTGAGCTCTGTGCGCCAGTCGGTCGGGCAGTGAGCTCTGTGCGCCAGTCGGTCGGGCAGTGAGCTCTGTGCGCCAGTCGGTCGGGCAGTGAGCTCTGTGCGCCAGTCGGTCGGGCAGTGAGCTCTGTGCGCCAGTCGGTCGGGCAGTGAGCTCTGTGCGCCAGTCGGTCGCGCAGTGAGCTCTGTGCGCCAGTCGGTCGGGCAGTGAGCTCTGTGCGCCAGTCGGTCGGGCAGTGAGCTCTGTGCGCCAGTCGGTCGGGCAGTGAGCTCTGTGCGCCAGTCGGTCGGGCAGTGAGCTCTGTGCGCCAGTCGGTCGGGCAGTGAGCTCTGTGCGCCAGTCGGTCGGGCAGTGAGCTCTGTGCGCCAGTCGGTCGGGCAGTGAGCTCTGTGCGCCAGTCGGTCGGGCAGTGAGCTCTGTGCGCCAGTCGGTCGGGCAGTGAGCTCTGTGCGCCAGTCGGTCGGGCAGTGAGCTCTGTGCGCCAGTCGGTCGGGCAGTGAGCTCTGTGCGCCAGTCGGTCTCGCAGTGAGCTCTGTGCGCCAGTCGGTCGCGCAGTGAGCTCTGTGCGCCAGTCGGTCGCGCAGTGAGCTCTGTGCGCCAGTCGGTCGGGCAGTGTGCTCTGTGCGCCAGTCGGTCGGGCAGTGAGCTCTGTGCGCCAGTCGGTCGGGCAGTGAGCTCTGTGCGCCAGTCGGTCGGGCAGTGAGCTCTGTGCGCCAGTCGGTCGGGCAGTGAGCTCTGTGCGCCAGTCGGTCGGGCAGTGAGCTCTGTGCGTGTTTGTCAGTCGCGCAGTGAGCTCTGTGCGCCAGTCGGTCGGGCAGTGAGCTCTGTGCGCCAGTCGGTCGGGCAGTGAGCTCTGTGCGCCAGTCGGTCGGGCAGTGAGCTCTGTGCGCCAGTCGGTCGGGCAGTGAGCTCTGTGCGCCAGTCGGTCGCGCAGTGAGCTCTGTGCGCCAGTCGGTCGCGCAGTGAGCTCTGTGCGCCAGTCGGACGCGCAGTGAGCTCTGTGCGCCAGTCGGTCGCGCAGTGAGCTCTGTGCGCCAGTCGGTCGCGCAGTGAGCTCTGTGCGCCAGTCGGTCGCGCAGTGAGCTCTGTGCGCCAGTCGGTCGCGCAGTGTGCTCTGTGCGCCAGTCGGTCGCGCAGTGAGCTCTGTGCGCCAGTCGGTCGCGCAGTGAGCTCTGTGCGCCAGTCGGTCGCGCAGTGAGCTCTGTGCGCCAGTCGGTCGCGCAGTGAGCTCTGTGCGCCAGTCGGTCGCGCAGTGAGCTCTGTGCGCCAGTCGGTCGCGCAGTGAGCTCTGTGCGCCAGTCGGTCGCGCAGTGTGCTCTGTGCGCCAGTCGGTCGCGCAGTGTGCTCTGTGCGTGTTTGTCGGTCGCGCAGTGTGCTCTGTGCGTGTTTGTCGGTCACGCAGTGAGCTCTTTGCTCCTGTCGGTCACGCAGTGAGCTCTGTGCGCCAGTCGGTCGCGCAGTGTGCTCTGTGCGTGTTTGTCGGTCGCGCAGTGTGCTCTGTGCGTGTTTGTCGGTCACGCAGTGAGCTCTGTGCGCCAGTCGGTCGCGCAGTGTGCTCTGTGCGCCAGTCGGTCGCGCAGTGTGCTCTGTGCGTGTTTGTCGGTCGCGCAGTGTGCTCTGTGCGTGTTTGTCGGTCACGCAGTGAGCTCTTTGCTCCTGTCGGTCACGCAGTGAGCTCTGTGCGCCAGTCGGTCGCGCAGTGTGCTCTGTGCGTGTTTGTCGGTCGCGCAGTGTGCTCTGTGCGTGTTTGTCGGTCACGCAGTGAGCTCTTTGCTCCTGTCGGTCGCGCAGTGAGCTCTGTGCGTGTTTGTCGGTCGCGCAGTGAGCTCTGTGCGCCAGTCGGTCGCGCAGTGAGCTCTGTGCGCCAGTCGGTCGCGCAGTGAGCTCTGTGCTCCTGTCGGTCGCGCAGTGAGCTCTGTGCTCCTGTCGGTCGCGCAGTGAGCTCTGTGCTCCTGTCGGTCGCGCAGTGAGCTCTGTGCGTGTTTGTCGGTCGCGCAGTGAGCTCTGTGCGCCAGTCGGTCGCGCAGTGAGCTCTGTGCGCCAGTCGGTCGCGCAGTGAGCTCTGTGCGCCAGTCGGTCGCGCAGTGAGCTCTGTGCGCCAGTCGGTCGCGCAGTGAGCTCTGTGCGCCAGTCGGTCGCGCAGTGAGCTCTGTGCGCCAGTCGGTCGCGCAGTGAGCTCTGTGCGCCAGTCGGTCGCGCAGTGAGCTCTGTGCGCCAGTCGGTCGCGCAGTGAGCTCTGTGCGCCAGTCGGTCGCGCAGTGAGCTCTGTGCGCCAGTCGGTCGCGCAGTGAGCTCTGTGCGCCAGTCGGTCGCGCAGTGAGCTCTGTGCGCCTGTCGGTCGCGCAGTGAGCTCTGTGCGTGTTTGTCGGTCGCGCAGTGAGCTCTGTGCTCCTGTCGGTCGCGCAGTGAGCTCTTTGCTCCTGTCGGTCGCGCACTGAGCTCTGTGCGTGTTTGTCGGTCGCGCAGTGAGCTCTGTGCTCCTGTCGGTCGCGCAGTGAGCTCTGTGCGTGTTTGTCGGTCGCGCAGTGAGCTCTGTGCGCCAGTCGGTCGCGCAGTGAGCTCTGTGCGCCAGTCGGTCGCGCAGTGAGCTCTGTGCGCCAGTCGGTCGCGCAGTGAGCTCTGTGCTCCTGTCGGTCGCGCAGTGAGCTCTGTGCTCCTGTCGGTCGCGCAGTGAGCTCTGTGCTCCTGTCGGTCGCGCAGTGAGCTCTGTGCGTGTTTGTCGGTCGCGCAGTGAGATCTGTGCGTGCTTGTCGGTCGCGCAGTGAGATCTGTGCGTGTTTGTCGGTCGCGCAGTGAACTCTGCGCACGTTGGTCGCGCAGTGAATTCTGTGCGCGATTGTCAGTTGCGCAGTGATCTCTGTGCGCATCAGTCACGCAGTGAGCTCTGTGCGCCTGTCGGTCGCACGGTGCACTCTGTGTGTCTGTCGGTCACGCAGTGGGCTCTGTGCACCAATCGGTCGCACAGTAGGTGCTGTTGCTGTGTCGGTCGCTCAGTGAGCTCTGTGCGCCAGTCGGTCGCTCAGTGAGCTCTGTGCGCCAGTCGGTCGCTCAGTGAGCTCTGTGCGCCAGTCGGTCGCGCAGTGAGCTCTGTGAGTCTGTCTGTCGGTCGCGCAGTGTGCTCTGTGAGTCTGTCTGTCGGTCGCGCAGTGTGCTCTGTGCGTGTTTGTCGGTCGCGCAGTGTGCTCTGTGCGTGTTTGTCGGTCGCGCAGTGTGCTCTGTGCGTGTTTGTCGGTCGGGCAGTGAGCTCTGTGCGCCAGTCGGTCGGGCAGTGAGCTCTGTGCGCCAGTCGGTCGGGCAGTGAGCTCTGTGCGCCAGTCGGTCGGGCAGTGAGCTCTGTGCGCCAGTCGGTCGGGCAGTGAGCTCTGTGCGCCAGTCGGTCGGGCAGTGAGCTCTGTGCGCCAGTCGGTCGGGCAGTGAGCTCTGTGCGCCAGTCGGTCGGGCAGTGAGCTCTGTGCGCCAGTCGGTCGGGCAGTGAGCTCTGTGCGCCAGTCGGTCTCGCAGTGAGCTCTGTGCGCCAGTCGGTCGCGCAGTGAGCTCTGTGCGCCAGTCGGTCGCGCAGTGAGCTCTGTGCGCCAGTCGGTCGGGCAGTGTGCTCTGTGCGCCAGTCGGTCGGGCAGTGAGCTCTGTGCGCCAGTCGGTCGGGCAGTGAGCTCTGTGCGCCAGTCGGTCGGGCAGTGAGCTCTGTGCGCCAGTCGGTCGGGCAGTGAGCTCTGTGCGCCAGTCGGTCGGGCAGTGAGCTCTGTGCGTGTTTGTCAGTCGCGCAGTGAGCTCTGTGCGCCAGTCGGTCGGGCAGTGAGCTCTGTGCGCCAGTCGGTCGGGCAGTGAGCTCTGTGCGCCAGTCGGTCGGGCAGTGAGCTCTGTGCGCCAGTCGGTCGGGCAGTGAGCTCTGTGCGCCAGTCGGTCGCGCAGTGAGCTCTGTGCGCCAGTCGGTCGCGCAGTGAGCTCTGTGCGCCAGTCGGACGCGCAGTGAGCTCTGTGCGCCAGTCGGTCGCGCAGTGAGCTCTGTGCGCCAGTCGGTCGCGCAGTGAGCTCTGTGCGCCAGTCGGTCGCGCAGTGAGCTCTGTGCGCCAGTCGGTCGCGCAGTGTGCTCTGTGCGCCAGTCGGTCGCGCAGTGAGCTCTGTGCGCCAGTCGGTCGCGCAGTGAGCTCTGTGCGCCAGTCGGTCGCGCAGTGAGCTCTGTGCGCCAGTCGGTCGCGCAGTGAGCTCTGTGCGCCAGTCGGTCGCGCAGTGAGCTCTGTGCGCCAGTCGGTCGCGCAGTGAGCTCTGTGCGCCAGTCGGTCGCGCAGTGTGCTCTGTGCGCCAGTCGGTCGCGCAGTGTGCTCTGTGCGTGTTTGTCGGTCGCGCAGTGTGCTCTGTGCGTGTTTGTCGGTCACGCAGTGAGCTCTTTGCTCCTGTCGGTCACGCAGTGAGCTCTGTGCGCCAGTCGGTCGCGCAGTGTGCTCTGTGCGTGTTTGTCGGTCGCGCAGTGTGCTCTGTGCGTGTTTGTCGGTCACGCAGTGAGCTCTGTGCGCCAGTCGGTCGCGCAGTGTGCTCTGTGCGCCAGTCGGTCGCGCAGTGTGCTCTGTGCGTGTTTGTCGGTCGCGCAGTGTGCTCTGTGCGTGTTTGTCGGTCACGCAGTGAGCTCTTTGCTCCTGTCGGTCACGCAGTGAGCTCTGTGCGCCAGTCGGTCGCGCAGTGTGCTCTGTGCGTGTTTGTCGGTCGCGCAGTGTGCTCTGTGCGTGTTTGTCGGTCACGCAGTGAGCTCTTTGCTCCTGTCGGTCGCGCAGTGAGCTCTGTGCGTGTTTGTCGGTCGCGCAGTGAGCTCTGTGCGCCAGTCGGTCGCGCAGTGAGCTCTGTGCGCCAGTCGGTCGCGCAGTGAGCTCTGTGCGCCTGTCGGTCGCGCAGTGAGCTCTGTGCTCCTGTCGGTCGCGCAGTGAGCTCTGTGCTCCTGTCGGTCGCGCAGTGAGCTCTGTGCTCCTGTCGGTCGCGCAGTGAGCTCTGTGCGTGTTTGTCGGTCGCGCAGTGAGCTCTGTGCGCCAGTCGGTCGCGCAGTGAGCTCTGTGCGCCAGTCGGTCGCGCAGTGAGCTCTGTGCGCCAGTCGGTCGCGCAGTGAGCTCTGTGCGCCAGTCGGTCGCGCAGTGAGCTCTGTGCGCCAGTCGGTCGCGCAGTGAGCTCTGTGCGCCAGTCGGTCGCGCAGTGAGCTCTGTGCGCCAGTCGGTCGCGCAGTGAGCTCTGTGCGCCAGTCGGTCGCGCAGTGAGCTCTGTGCGCCAGTCGGTCGCGCAGTGAGCTCTGTGCGCCAGTCGGTCGCGCAGTGAGCTCTGTGCGCCAGTCGGTCGCGCAGTGAGCTCTGTGCGCCAGTCGGTCGCGCAGTGAGCTCTGTGCGCCAGTCGGTCGCGCAGTGAGCTCTGTGCGCCTGTCGGTCGCGCAGTGAGCTCTGTGCGTGTTTGTCGGTCGCGCAGTGAGCTCTGTGCTCCTGTCGGTCGCGCAGTGAGCTCTTTGCTCCTGTCGGTCGCGCACTGAGCTCTGTGCGTGTTTGTCGGTCGCGCAGTGAGCTCTGTGCTCCTGTCGGTCGCGCAGTGAGCTCTGTGCGTGTTTGTCGGTCGCGCAGTGAGCTCTGTGCGCCAGTCGGTCGCGCAGTGAGCTCTGTGCGCCAGTCGGTCGCGCAGTGAGCTCTGTGCGCCAGTCGGTCGCGCAGTGAGCTCTGTGCTCCTGTCGGTCGCGCAGTGAGCTCTGTGCTCCTGTCGGTCGCGCAGTGAGCTCTGTGCTCCTGTCGGTCGCGCAGTGAGCTCTGTGCGTGTTTGTCGGTCGCGCAGTGAGATCTGTGCGTGCTTGTCGGTCGCGCAGTGAGATCTGTGCGTGTTTGTCGGTCGCGCAGTGAACTCTGCGCACGTTGGTCGCGCAGTGAATTCTGTGCGCGATTGTCAGTTGCGCAGTGATCTCTGTGCGCATCAGTCACGCAGTGAGCTCTGTGCGCCTGTCGGTCGCACGGTGCACTCTGTGTGTCTGTCGGTCACGCAGTGGGCTCTGTGCACCAATCGGTCGCACAGTAGGTGCTGTTGCTGTGTCGGTCGCTCAGTGAGCTCTGTGCGCCAGTCGGTCGCTCAGTGAGCTCTGTGCGCCAGTCGGTCGCTCAGTGAGCTCTGTGCGCCAGTCGGTCGCGCAGTGAGCTCTGTGAGTCTGTCTGTCGGTCGCGCAGTGTGCTCTGTGAGTCTGTCTGTCGGTCGCGCAGTGTGCTCTGTGCGTGTTTGTCGGTCGCGCAGTGTGCTCTGTGCGTGTTTGTCGGTCGCGCAGTGTGCTCTGTGCGTGTTTGTCGGTCTCGCAGTGAGCTCTGTGCGTGTTTGTCGGTCGCGCAGTGAGCTCTTTGCTCCCGTCGGTCACGCAGTGTGCTCTGTGCGTGTTTGTCGGTCGCGCAGTGTGCTCTGTGCGTGTTTGTCGGTCACGCAGTGAGCTCTTTGCTCCTGTCGGTCGCGCACTGAGCTCTGTGCGTGTTTGTCGGTCACGCAGTGAGCTCTGTGCGCCAGTCGGTCGCGCAGTGAGCTCTGTGCGTGTCTGTCGGTCACGCAGTGAGCTCTGTGCGCCAGTCGGTCGCGCAGTGTGCTCTGTGCGTGTTTGTCGGTCACGCAGTGAGCTCTTTGCTCCTGTCGGTCGCGCACTGAGCTCTGTGCGTGTTTGTCGGTCACGCAGTGAGCTCTGTGCGCCAGTCGGTCGCGCAGTGAGCTCTGTGCGCCAGTCGGTCACGCAGTGAGCTCTGTGCGTGTTTGTCGGTCGCGCAGTGTGCTCTGTGCGTGTCTGTCGGTCGCGCAGTGAGCTCTGTGCGCCAGTCGGTCGCTCAGTGAGCTCTGTGCGCCAGTCGGTCGCGCAGTGAGCTCTGTGAGTCTGTCTGTCGGTCGCGCAGTGAGCTCTGTGAGTCTGTCTGTCGGTCGCGCAGTGTGCTCTGTGAGTCTGTCTGTCGGTCGCGCAGTGTGCTCTGTGCGTGTTTGTCGGTCGCGCAGTGTGCTCTGTGCGTGTTTGTCGGTCTCGCAGTGAGCTCTGTGCGTGTTTGTCGGTCGCGCAGTGAGCTCTTTGCTCCCGTCGGTCACGCAGTGTGCTCTGTGCGTGTTTGTCGGTCGCGCAGTGTGCTCTGTGCGTGTTTGTCGGTCACGCAGTGAGCTCTGTGCGTGTTTGTCGGTCGCGCAGTGAGCTCTTTGCTCCTGTCGGTCGCGCAGTGAGCTCTGTGCGTGTTTGTCAGTCGCGCAGTGAGCCCTGTGCGCCAGTCGGTCGCGCAGTGAGCTCTGTGCGCCAGTCGGTCGCGCAGTGAGCTCTGTGCGCCAGTCGGTCGCGCAGTGAGCTCTGTGCGCCAGTCGGTCGCGCAGTGAGCTCTGTGCGCCAGTCGGTCGCGCAGTGAGCTCTGTGCGCCAGTCGGTCGCGCAGTGAGCTCTGTGCGCCAGTCGGTCGCGCAGTGAGCTCTGTGCGCCAGTCGGTCGCGCAGTGAGCTCTGTGCGCCAGTCGGTCGCGCAGTGAGCTCTGTGCGCCAGTCGGTCGCGCAGTGAGCTCTGTGCGCCAGTCGGTCGCGCAGTGAGCTCTGTGCGCCAGTCGGTCGCGCAGTGAGCTCTGTGCGCCAGTCGGTCGCGCAGTGAGCTCTGTGCGCCAGTCGGTCGCGCAGTGAGCTCTGTGCGCCAGTCGGTCGCGCAGTGAGCTCTGTGCGCCAGTCGGTCGCGCAGTGAGCTCTGTGCGCCAGTCGGTCGCGCAGTGAGCTCTGTGCGCCAGTCGGTCGCGCAGTGAGCTCTGTGCGCCAGTCGGTCGCGCAGTGAGCTCTGTGCGCCAGTCGGTCGCGCAGTGAGCTCTGTGCGCCAGTCGGTCGCGCAGTGAGCTCTGTGCGCCAGTCGGTCGCGCAGTGAGCTCTGTGCGCCAGTCGGTCGCGCAGTGAGCTCTGTGCGCCAGTCGGTCGCGCAGTGAGCTCTGTGCGTGTTTGTCCGTCGCGCAGTGAGCTCTGTGCATCTGTCAGCGGCGGTCTGTGCATGTGTCAGTCGCACACTGATCAGTGAGCTCTGTGCCTGTTTGTCAGTCGCACACTGAGCAGTGAGCTCCGCGTGTGTCAGTCGCACACTGAGCAGTGAGCTCTGCGCGCGTGTCAGTCGCACACTGAGCAGTGAGCTCTGCGCGCGTGTCAGTCGCACACTGAGCAGTGAGCTCTGCGCACGTGTCAGTCGCGCACTGGGCACTGAGCTCTGCGCACGTGACAGTCGCACACTGAGCAGTGAACTCTGCGCGTGTTTCAGTCGCACACTGAGCAGTGAGCTCTGCGCGTGTGTCAGTCGCACACTGAGCAGTGAACTCTGCGCGTGTCAGTCGCACAGTGAGCTCTGCGCGTGTGTCAGTCGCACACTGAGCAGTGAGCTCTGCGCACGTGTCAGTCGCATACTGAGCAGTGAGCTCTGCGCACGTGACAGTCGCACACTGAGCAGTGAGCTCTGCGCACGTGACAGTCGCACACTGAGCAGTGAGCTCTGCGCACGTGACAGTCGCACACTGAGCAGTGAGCTCTGCACGTGTGTCAGTCGCACACTGAGCAGTGAGCTCTGCGGGCGTCTCGGTTGCACAGTGACCTCTGCGCACGTGTTTCAGTATCGTGCGGAGCAGTGAGTTCCATGCGTGTGTCAGTCACGCAGTGAGTTCCATGCGTGTGTCAGTCGCGCAGTGAGTTCCATGCGTGTGTCAGTCGCGCAGTGAACTTTGCGAGTGTGTTAATTGCGCCTTGAGCTCTGCACGTGCGTGTCGGTAGGTCAATGGGCTCTGTGCGCATGTATCAGTCACTCAGTAAGCTCTGTGCGCGTTAGTCGCGCGGTGAGCTTATGCGCATGTGTCAGTCACGCTGTGTACTCTGCCCATATGTGTCAGTCATGTGTGGAGCCATGTACTCTGCGTGTGTGTCAGTCATGTGCGGAGTGGTGAGCTCTGCGCATGTGCTTGTTGCCCGCGATCAGTGAGATTCGCGTGTGAGTCAGTCGCACCCTGAGTGGTGAGCTCTGCGCCTGTGATTGTTGCCCCCTGACCAGTGAGTTCTGCATTTGTGTCAGTCACACAGTGAGCTCTCTGCGTGTTTGTCAGTCACACACTGAGCAGTGAGCTCTGTGTGTCTGTCAGCTACAACCTGAGCAGTGAGCTCAGTGCATGTGTGTCAATAGTGGTCTGTGCATGTGTCAGTCGCTCACTGATTAGTGAGTTCTGTCAGTGTGTTAGCTGCACAATGAACTCTGTTCGTCTGTGTCAGATGCACCCTGGACTATGAGCTCTGTGCGTGTGTCACTCGCATCCTGAGCAGTGAGCTTTGTGCGCGTGTTGGTTACACACTGAGCAGCGAGCTCTGCGTGTGTCAGTCGCACACTGAGCAGTGAGCTCTGTGTCGGTCGTGCCCAGAGCAGTGAGCTCTGTGTCGGTCGTGCCCAGAGCAGTGAGCTCTGTGTGTGTGTCGGTCAGGCGATGAGCTGTGTGCGCCTGTGTCAGCTGCAACCTGAGTAGTGAGGTCTGTGCGTGTTATTCGCAGACTGAGCAGTGAGCCTTGTGCGTGCCAGTGCCAGTCGCGCGGTGAGCCGTGCGCATCTGTGCCAGTCAAACGGTGAGCCCTGTGTGCGCGTCAATTGCATGATTAACTGTGTGCGCGCGTGTGTCAATTGCTTGGTTAGTTGTGTGCGCGCGTGTCGGTCACACCCTGAGCAGTGAGGATTGTAAGTGTGTCAGTCGCGCAGTGAGCTCTGTGCTCCTGTCGGTCGCGCAGTGAGCTCTGTGCTCCTGTCGGTCGCGCAGCGAGCTCTGTGCTCCTGCTGGTCGCGCAGCGAGCTCTGTGCTCCTGCTGGTCGCGCAGCGAGCTCTGTGCTCCTGCTGGTCGCGCAGCGAGCTCTGTGCTCCTGCTGGTCGCGCAGCGAGCTCTGTGCTCCTGCTGGTCGCGCAGCGAGCTCTGTGCTCCTGCTGGTCGCGCAGCGAGCTCTGTGCTCCTGCTGGTCGCGCAGCGAGCTCTGTGCTCCTGCTGGTCGCGCAGCGAGCTCTGTGCTCCTGCTGGTCGCGCAGCGAGCTCTGTGCTCCTGCTGGTCGCGCAGCGAGCTCTGTGCTCCTGCTGGTCGCGCAGCGAGCTCTGTGCACACGCAGGTCGCGCAGCGAGCTCTGTGCACACGCAGGTCGCGCAGCGAGCTCTGTGCACACGCAGGTCGCGCAGCGAGCTCTGTGCTCCTGCCGGTCGCGCAGCGAGCTCTCTGCTCCTGTCGGTCGCGCAGTGTGCTCTCTGCTCCTGTCGGTCGCGCAGTGAGCTCTGTGCTCCTGTCGGTCGCGCAGTGAGCTCTGTGCTCCTGTCGGTCGCGCAGTGAGCTCTGTGCTCCTGTCGGTCGCGCAGTGAGCTCTGTGCTCCTGTCGGTCGCGCAGTGAGCTCTGTGCTCCTGTCGGTCGCGCAGTGAGCTCTGTGCTCCTGTCGGTCGCGCAGTGAGCTCTGTGCACGCGTAGGTCGCGCAGCGTGCTCTGTGCACGCGTAGGTCGCGCAGCGTGCTCTGTGCACGCGTAGGTCGCGCAGCGTGCTCTGTGCACGCGTAGGTCGCGCAGCGTGCTCTGTGCACGCGCAGGTCGCGCAGCGTGCTCTGTGCACGCGCAGGTCGCGCAGCGTGCTCTGCGCACGCGCAGGTCGCACAGCGTGCTCTGGGCATCTGTCAGCTGCACTCTGATCAGTGAGCTCTGTGTCTGTTTGTCGGTCGCATGCCTTGCAGTGAGCTCTGCGCACATGTCGGTTACACGCTGAGCAATGGGCTCTGCGCACATGTCAGTCGCACGCTGAGCAGTGAGATCTGCGCGTGTCGGCCGCACACTGAGCAGCGAGTTCTGCGTGCGTGTCGGTCGCACAGTGGGCTCTGCCCGAGTTAGTTGCAGCTTGAGCAGTGAGCTCTGTGCATGTGTCAGTCATGCAGTGAGCTCTGTGTGTGTCAGTCGCGCAGTGAGTTCCGTGCGTGTCAATCGTGCAGAAAGCTCTGTATGTGTGTCAGTCACACAGTGAACTTTGCGAGAGTGTAAATCTCGCCTTGCGCTCTGCACGTGCATTTCAGTCGGTTAGTGAGCTCTGTGCGCATGTATCAGTCACTTTGTAAGCTCTGTGCGTGTTAGTCACACAGTGAACTTATGTGCATCTGTCAGTTGCACCATGAGCTCTGCACGTGTCAGTCACGTGCAGAGTTGTGGGCTCTGTGCGTGTGTCAGTCGCACCCTGAGCGGTGAGCTCTATGCCTGTGATTGTTCCCCGACCAGTGAGCTCTGCATTTATGTCAGTCGCTCTGTGTGTGTGTGTGTGTGTGTGTGTGTCAGTCGCACCCTGAGCAGTGGTTCAGATTCTGATCAATCCTTTGTCTGCACTTTATTCCAACACCCCATTATCTCCCATCCTTTGGGATCTGGTTTTTTGATCTGGCTAAAACACGACACCAACAATATTTCCCAAATTCCCAATTGGTACCTAATCAGGAATGAATTTGGTTTGATTTTACTGGGCGCTCTTTCTCTCTCTGTCGCCTCTAAGCAGTATAGAAAATACAAATCAATTTATAAATTGTAGACTGTTGCAATGGCATTGATTCTAGCTGTGGGTGATCTGTTGTGGGCAATCTTCAGGTTTCCGGATTGGTATCAGTAGCATCACTGGAAGATTCAGCATTTTCACCTCCACATCAGACTGGAGTCAACACAAACTGTAAACCCCAGGCATACATCCGCACGCACTCCTCTGCCCTCTCCTCACGCTCCTACCCTGCCCCTCTCACCGTGCTCCTCCCCGACCCACTCCCTGCCCTCTCCCTGCACTCCTCCCTAACCCTCTCCCAACGCTCTCCCCGATTCACTCCCCCGCCCTCTCCCCGGTTCACTCCCCCGCCCTCTCCCCGGTTCACTCCCCCGCCCCCTCCCCGGTTCACTCCCCCGCCCCCTCCCCGGTTCACTCCCCCGCCCCCTCCCCGGTTCACTCCCCCGCCCCCTCCCCGGTTCACTCCCCCGCCCCCTCCCCGGTTCACTCCCCCGCCCCCTCCCCGGTTCACTCCCCCGGTTCACTCCCCCGCCCTCTCCCCGGTTCACTCCCCCGCCCTCTCCCCAATTCACTCCCCCGCCCCCTCCCCGGTTCACTCCCCCGCCCCCTCCCCGGTTCACTCCCCCGCCCCATCCCCGGTTCACTCCCCCGCCCCCTCCCCGGTTCACTCCCCCGCCCTCTCCCCGGTTCACTCCCCCGCCCCCTCCCCGGTTCACTCCCCCGCCCCATCCCCGGTTCACTCCCCCGCCCCATCCCCGGTTCACTCCCCCGCCCTCTCCCCGGTTCACTCCCCCGCCCTCTCCCCGGTTCACTCCCCCGCCCCATCCCCGGTTCACTCCCCCGCCCTCTCCCCGGTTCACTCCCCCGCCCCCTCCCCGGTTCACTCCCCCGCCCCCTCCCCGGTTCACTCCCCCGCCCTCTCCCCAATTCACTCCCCCGCCCCCTCCCCGGTTCACTCCCCCGCCCTCTCCCCGGTTCACTCCCCCGCCCTCTCCCCAATTCACTCCCCCGCCCCCTCCCCGGTTCACTCCCCCGCCCCCTCCCCGGTTCACTCCCCCGCCCTCTCCCCAATTCACTCCCCCGCCCTCTCCCCGGTTCACTCCCCCGCCCTCTCCCCGGTTCACTCCCCCGCCCTCTCCCCGGTTCACTCCCCCGCCCCCTCCCCGGTTCACTCCCCCGCCCCATCCCCGGTTCACTCCCCCGCCCCATCCCCGGTTCACTCCCCCGCCCTCTCCCCGGTTCACTCCCCCGCCCTCTCCCCGGTTCACTCCCCCGCCCTCTCCCCGGTTCACTCCCCCGCCCCCTCCCCGGTTCACTCCCCCGCCCCATCCCCGGTTCACTCCCCCGCCCCATCCCCGGTTCACTCCCCCGCCCCATCCCCGGTTCACTCCCCCGCCCTCTCCCCGGTTCACTCCCCCGCCCTCTCCCCAATTCACTCCCCCGCCCTCTCCCCGACCCACTCCCCTGCCCTGTACTCTCATTCCTCCCTTGCTGACTCCTCGAGCTCCCGCCTGCCTTCTCTCTGCGCCCTCCCCCTCGATCCCTTCCCTCTCTGCCATTTCCCCGTCCCCTTTCCCCTCCTCGCTCTCCCTCCCCATCCCTCCACCCTCCTGCCTGTCTTTGGACAGCCTATCCCTCGTCCTTCCTCAATTGTGCTGCGTACTGGGATCTCACTCTCGGCTTATCCGTTTGAAATCTGCTCTTATTACACCTTAGCCTGTGAACTGTAGCTTCTGTCAGATGCATCAGTCTGGTTCCTATGAATCAAGGACAGTTTAAGTTTCTTGTCCTGCAACTGCCCAGTGCAAACTGTGCCTCAGCCTTGTCCCTGGGCTGATGACTCTTGCTGGCTAGAACAAGGGATTACAGGAGTGGGACAGTTTTTTTCCACAGTTTCTGTGACGTTCCTAACAGCTGTGGACTGCAGTGATTTACCACCTCCTTCAGGGCATTTAGGGATGGGTCCACCCTTGGAGCAATTTTTTAAAAATAGGTCATGCTGACCACCTTTTATTTTTCAATGCTGAGGTAGAGATTTCCAATCAAATAAATTTGATTGAATAAAGTGAGCAATCAGAGGTTATGGGGGAAAAGGCAGGAAAGTGGAGTTGATGATCAGACCAGCCATGATCTTATTGAATGGCAGAGCAGACTTGTTGGGCTGAATGGCCTACTCCTACTCCTCTATCATATGGTATTTGCAGAAACTTAAGGTGGCTCAGTGGTTAGCACTGCTGCCTCACAGTGCCAGGGACCCGGGTTCGATTCCGGCCTTGGATGACTGTGTGGAGTTTGCACATTCTCTCCATGTCTGCGTGGGGTTTCCTCCCACAATCCAAAGATGTGCAGGTTAGGGTGAATTGACCATGGAAACTGCAAGGTTACAGGGATAGGGTGGGGTTCTGAGTGGGATGCTGTTTGGAAGTTTGGTATGCACTCAATAGACTGAATGGCCTGGACTTCTAAAAATTACAATCCTGGCTGTGAATCCAATTAAAAAGGAGGTAGACCTTATGTGCAGTGTGTGTCGCGGGGAGTGATAGGAAAGACTCAGGATGATCTGATGGATTGCTGAAGGTTATGAAAGGTTTTGATAATATAGACATTAAGCTCAATGTGCTCCATCAATATGAAACGTCCCTTGCTTAGAGGGTGGGAAGAATGTGGGACTTGTTCCCATAAGGAAGGGTCAAGGAGAATCCTGTTGATACATTTAAGGCAGGGAAGCTGGATTAAACACATGGGAGAAAGGGATAGGGTGATGGTGAGGCTCATATGGAGCTGAAACATCAGCTGATGGGCTGAATGGCCTGTGTCTGTTTTGTCAACTGGGTTTAATTTGAATTGTAATCTGTCTCGCCTCTTCCTCCAGATCCAATCTCAGTGCGGAGAAAGACGAGAACAAAGATGCCAAACCTAGGTCACTACGTTTCACGTGGAGTATGAAGACAACAAGTTCAATGGAGCCCAATGAGATGATGAAAGAGATCGGCAAGGTTCTGGATGCCAATAACTGTGAGCATGAGGGACGGGAGCGGTACATGCTGTTCTGTATGCATGGGGACCCCACCAAGGACAACCTGGTGCAATGGGAGATGGAAGTGTGCAAACTGCCCCGACTCTCCCTCAACGGAGTCCGTTTCAAACGCATATCTGGCACCTCCATAGCATTTAAGAATATAGCGTCCAAAATTGCCAATGAACTCAAGCTGTAAGGAAAGCCATGCGAACTTGTCCAAGATTGTTGGAGGCACCAGGTTTAATCGGGACAGTTGAGCAAGAACTCAAGCTGACACTTTCTGGGCTGGATTCTTTCAGTTTTGAGATTTATTTTTTGCATTAGTGTTTTAAGTTTATTTTTTAGTTTTTTTTATCTGACTGATCATGTATTGCACACATTCTTGACATGTCACTGTGGGATGGCAGATTTTGTTGAACTCCACACCCTGCCTCTTTCCTTTTCCCCATATCCCTCCTCCTGTATATATGGTGACTTGAAGCAGAGGCCATTAACTTTGGATCTCACATTGTGCACTACACTAACACTGTAGTGAGTGGATTTCTCCAGGTAGTTGAGATGAAGAAGAGCAGGTTTATTACTTGTGGCCTGAAAAGAGTATGTAATTGTGAGGAACTTCTAAATTCAGCAGTTGCCTAACTATAGATTCAATTGTAGCATTTATTGGATTAAAAGTAATATCCCTCTTCCTCCTCCTGTTTTCCTTTTCCACTCTCCACCTTTTGCTTCCCATACTCTCTCCTTCGTTTTTCTCCCACTCCTGTACATCATCACTCTTTGGAGAACTGGGCCTGAATAAGGTTTAATTCTCAGAATTCCTGCTTTGTTAACTTGTTCCCAGGGAGAATGAGCCAAGGCCCTTTTCCAAGATTTGTGCCTTCAGTTAGCAACTGGTTCTGATTGTAAACCTGGTGCCAATGGGCTCTCTGCCCAGCTTCCTGATGTTGATTGAAGGGTGATTGGTTTGGGGTGATGGGGGGCTCACTTTCCAGAATCCCTACGTTCTTAATGTCCCTCTTCCATCTCCTTCCTCCTTATACCACCACCATCATTCAGTCACTCACTCTTTCTCCCCCACTCCACCACCTCCCCACCCCCTTCAAGCCTTCACTTTTTTTTCTCCACCCCAACTTCTTATGTCCTGTTACACTACAAAACCAACACTATCTGCTTATGTGCCCAGGAGCTGTTTAAAATCAGGCCACTCCTTGTGAAATCAGGAGATTGGAACACCATTTCTGTACAAGACAAAATAATCATGGCTGTTTCTGAGTTGTTTCCATTTCATTCTGGAATTCCTGTTTAGATTTATTTACTGAATAGTCCCTTTTAATAGTTTATGCATCCCAGTCAAGGCTTCTTCCCTAACCCAAAGCAACTTAAGTAAAGGTTGGAAAAGGGAAGGTGTTTTGGAAGGTCTTTGCTGTTGAAGTTTCTGAGAATTTGTAAATTAATTAATGCAATCTTCCTGTCTTCTGTCTTTTTAAAAATTAATTAAGCAGTAGATTAATCTCAAATTATTGACAAACATTCTTTATTCAGCTGAATGTTGAGCTCCCAAACCATTCCTTTATTCCTTCATCTTCCCCACCAGAATAATTTAATTTAGGTTAAACTTCCAAGGCAGAAATTTCTTCCAGGGTCCCCAACCCCATTTTATTTTCAACCTGTGACTGTTAAGTAGCCTCTGGACTGTTAGATGCAGTGTTGGCCCACATTAACTGTGATTATTTCATTTTGCATGACTATTTCCAGGGCATTACAGAGAGATGTGACACAGCAATGTATTTATAAACTTTACCTGTAATCTCCTTCTCACATTGCATGTCTTCATCCACCCAGAGTGAAAATATTATATTCCTCCCTGGTTTCTTTGGTCCTCCTGCCCAGTCGTTGTTCCTGGATCTCCCTGAGGCCTGGATGGTGGCACTGGCGAGTTGGACAAGTTCAGTAGGTGTACTGTTTGTTGCTCACCACCAAAGATGCCCCTTCACTGTAGGAACCACGAGTCCCAAGTACCACCAGGGGCTGCCATCCAGTTTCTAGATTAGAAATGCTCCCCTGAAAACGGGGATTGAAGAACAGATGTCTATAGTACAATGGGCATTAGCCCACTTGGACCTGCTGCTGTCTGAGAGTTTGGTTCTGGCCCCAGTTTGTGAGCTCGGATCAGTAATCAGTGTTTGTGTCCAAGAAGGAAACACTGACAGGAGAGGTAAGAGAATTGGCATATTCACTGGTTGGGGGAGGAATAGAGAAGTAATTATCAACCTGGAGAAATTATACCTCCCCCTCCCCCTACACCCACACCCACAAGGATTGGGGATGAAGCAGAGGCATTGCTGGTATGTGAAATGTGCTTTAAGGACAGCTATGTTTGGGTAGGAGTGAAGGTGGGTCTCCCCTCCAGTTGTGTCCTCCCTTTATTTTGTCAGTGTGTACTGCTGGCCAGAGTTGTGAAAAGATGAGAGTTGATTGAGAGAGCCAGGGTGAGACTGAACAGGTGAACAAGTTAGGTAAGAAGAGGCAGTGGTAGATGGACTCAGTATTTGGTTTAGTCTCCCACAATCTTTGGCCCCATCTCCAGTCCCTGTCTATGCTGGTGATAGAAACTAACTACTGCACACAAAGGGTCAGTCATCATGTTACAGCAGTGACCGGGTCTGACACTAAACTCCAGGGTTTCTGAGGTTCTAAGGCAGGTGTTTTTCCCATCTTCAATACTTAAACTAAGGACACAAATATCTGAACAATCACTCTGCTATTCCAACTGATCCAAACATCTTAACAGAGGCTTGAACCACCATTTTGATTTTCAGTTCAATCTTTATTTAGGTGTTTTCAATTTTAGGAAGTGTGTGTATTATACCTCAACAAGCAGATTTCTCGTTTGATACTGGACTCGAATGTCAGTGGGCATAGAGAGACTTGCTGTGTCTGACTAGTCCTGGCTTGGATTCCAGCTGAGTTAGGACTCTAGGTCTGGCTCTGCACAGTGTATGCATTGATTAGGCATATTCATAGCCCAAATCTGTATCGACTTCAAACACAGATAGTTGTCAGGGATTGGGTGATTCAGTTGGTCTGTTCATCGCCAGGATTTTGTTCCTAAGTCAAGTGCAGAGGGGATCAAAGCCTTAAGACATGAGCCCCATTCAGTTATCATTTGGTTCTCAGCTGCTGGCAACACACTTGATTGCCATGTGATATTTGGTTAAGTAGTGATAAGATGTGGTTAATATATCTGCAAAGCTACCTACTTTTTAAACACACTTCCTCCTGGATTGACGCTTTGATCCAGCTGGGAACCAGCAGAACAAGGTGGGATTCCTTCAGTTCATCTCTCTTCACAAGCTCAGACATCTTCTCCCAATTTGTGCAACACTTCTTCAATCAGAGAAATTGATTTCTTGTTCTAATTCAACTCGGATCTTGACAAACACTGTAACATAGAGAAAGCTAATCTTTTAGATTTTCAGTTGTTGCATTGTATTTGCTGATGTAAAAAAGGCCATGCTTTTCTTGTACTGTCAGTTAAATGAGGCTCCTGCTCTCTGTTCAGATCTCCGTTGTCTTGCCTCAAATGACTATTTTATAAAGTTCTTTGAGACAGAAGTTGGTAACTTGACTGATCTGAGACTGCAATGGGACTTGAAAATTTCCTAATGAGCAGGTAGAGTACCTGCTTAGTTAAAGGACATATGTATAATAGATCACCTGTACAGGATACATGTAGAGATGACATGCCATTTTCCCATTGCTGTAAATTACCCAAAACAATCTAATCCTTTTTTTCTAATTTGTCTCCTATAGAAAGATGTCTGGCTCTGTGTATCAGAATTATATTATTAACCTGCAGCAATTTCTCACCTGAAAATTAATTTGCTTTCATGCCCCCTGCCCAGCCCAACCCTATTTTCTTAAGTAATTCTTAATCACATTTTAAGTCTAAATATAAATTTGGCTGCAGGGATTTGTTTTTAAAACCCCTGGGTTTTGCCTGAGGTGCCCCAACATCTCTGTTGACTCTGTTCCTAGGACCAGAGTTCTAGCTCTGCAATCAGTCTCTTTGATGCTAGCCACTCTGTAACATACACATTTCTTTTTTTATTGCTGCATTGCTAATTATGGAGATCAAAACCTGTGGTCCATTCAGATTTGATGTTTGTACAAAATAATTTAAGTAAAAATGGGGTAGTACCCCAATTTCCTACTTCACTTTCCTGCATTTCAGTGTATACTTTGCTGCTGCTGTTATTAAACAGATTCCTTCTTTAGAATGATATTACTCTACCTTGGCTCTTCTGTTATAAAGGCACTGGCTTTTGTGGGAAGCCTTGTGGCTTCCATTTAGGGACAACTGCAACTTGCCACTGGTCAGGGACTGGAGTAAGGAACGTGAGGCAGTATCAGTCAAATCACTACCCAACATTCACATTCTCTCTCCGCTGCCCCCCCCCATACACACCCACCTCAGTTGTTCCTTTCCCCAAATAGTCAGTCCTGGCTCTTAAAAGCAGTCATTAAAACCATTTGCCAATATTAGTAACATTAATTTTCACCCTAAACAAGCTCTACAGTTTCCACTTGAATTGTGACTTTTTAAAATAAAAGATTCAGGGTGCTGTATGCCCTGGCCAAGCAATGGAGAATCCTATTTCCACTCCAGTTTGTTTGAAGAAGGCTCTGCTGGATTAAATCTGTCTTTGAATTTCAACATCTGTGATGCTAGGGCACTTAGGAACTGCTATGAAATTGAATTCTCAAGGGTTTAAGAACCACTTCCAACCTAATAGATCTGATGTGTGTATGGAGGGGAGGGGTCGGTGGTGTGGAACAAAGAATTTATTTAATTTTTTTAAATCATGAGTTTTGGGGCATATTTTCTGCATGACCCAAACTGGGAAATTGGTTTGTGTAGCTGTTTTTGTGTTAATTTCTTTGAATGATTAATGCCCTTTCATTTGAGAATTGTTTAATTGGAACCTGGCACCAGAGGGAGGAAAATAATGTATTAAATTTGGACTGGGAAAAGTTCACCTTTATGATTATAATAAAGATTCTCCTTCTATAGTTTAACATAACATTGGTCTGCCTGTTGTTATTACAGGTAAGAGGAATCAGTTCATAAGAGGGTCAATGAGACAAATTGTTCAAATGTTAGCAATGCAAAGGTGGATAAAGCTGCCTCAACAAGTGATATTTCTAATTTTAATAATAGTTATTTCAAATACACACTCTATTTGTAAGTGAATGAAGAAATAACTTGGAAGACAGAATGGCTTCTTGCTTCTGTGTTATCAACCAAGTCTGCTGATGTTCTTGGTAATTATCCAATGCCAGCTGAGCAGGGGTTGTCCATGTCTTACCTGCTAGGATGTTAGTGGGTGCCTTGGGACTCTTAGTTTTACGGCTGCCCAACTGGGAATAGGTCAACTTCTGCAGCTGGCATCTAAAAACAGTTGAATTAGAAAAGCTTTTTCTTGCTTTTTTTCACTCTGCTAATTCAATCCAGTTCAGGTCATGCATTACCATTACCATTACCATTACCATTTCCACATATGGGACAATGGAATGTGGGGTCATGGCCTTTTGAGAACAGTTGAGATCAGCCTTGGCATCATTCCCAGAACCAAAGGCTAGTGACAGGCTCTCCACAGCAGCAAAATCCTTGTGCTCAGTGTTCTGACCATAGGATTCTCTGCATCATGAAAAGCACTGTTCAGTAGTGCATAAAATCACAAAAACATAAATACACATTAACATTTACCATTGGAACGGTGTGAAAAATACACTGAGTCCATGTTTGAGAGAGAAGAATGTACATGGGGCTGTGGAAGAAGATTAAAAGATTGGGTTGAACCCATAATTAATACTTTCTTGTACATTATCTGGAAATCTTGGTCCTTCACTTGGCTGGATCCCAAAGTATTTTAAAAAAAAAACAGGAGAATTCTAATATCTGTTCCTCAAATACATTGTGATCTCGCTCTGTGCAAACCAGCTGCTGTGTTTCAAACACTACGACAGTGACTACAGTTCCAAAAGTACTTCATTAGATGTCATGAGGTATCAGCACGTAGGGTCAATCATGATGGCTGGGTCGAGTTAACCACAAACCAAAAAACAACACAAGTCTAAGTCAGCGACTAGTAAAATATTTTATTGAAATCCCATCATTCACAATTTCCATTGCTGAACACCTGGAAATTCTGAACTGACTAAGCAGGGAAGAAGTATACCAAACTCACTAAAAAAAAGTTTGTAAAACACCAAAAATAAGTTAAGGAATCATCAAATGACATTTTTAAAAAAACACACATACGTGAGCACACGCACACGCGCACACACACACACACACACACACACAAATACTCTTAATAAAAACACAACAGAACATACAGGTAGCTAATACTGAAACAGTTATCCACAGCAGACATGAGCACTGAGGTCTGAGAGGGGCCATACCAGAAAAAATATACCTTAAAAAAAAGAGTTCTAGTAGGTATTTAATTGACATGGAGTCCTGCTAGTCTAGGATACAGAGTGTGAGCACTGTCCTTTAATGGTGTTGCAGTTCAGCTATTTCACACTCATTCAATTTTGAAATCTATATGAATGCAACATTAAAATGTTGATTTCCCTCACTGGTTCCCTGAAGTAGGGGCCATGGAGGTATTTGTATTAGGGACAGAATGAATATTGCTATTGTGCAAGGGTCAAACATGGCTGAGGAAAAAGGTAACAGCAAATGTTTTAATCAAAGTCTATCTCTCATTCACACAGTATACTTATCACAATCTTTTGACCATTTTCCCCAGAAAGAATCCAGTTAAAAGCTAAACATTAATCTAACTCAGCAGGTAGTTCATTAGCTTATTCAAGAAATCAGAGAACATCTTTCAGCAAGTGCACTGGAAAACCCAAATTGCTGCTCTTTACCATCTAAGGGTGGCAGAAGGGTTGGAAACAAACTGGCTTTTGAGACAAGAGAATCAAAGTGTGGGGGAAATAGGGAGACAGGCAGATAACTGACAGAGACAGGAGCCCACAAGTGAGGATCCTACCTTGGACCGTGGAATGAACTGTAGTTGCTCTTTTCTCACTAAGGCATCAAAGTGGGGTAGCATGCTTTCTTTATAATCATACACAGACAAGTTGTATTGACTGAACAAAGCAAATCTGATATTCAGCATTACTTTATACAGTCACCTATGAAATAAAGAAGATTGATGACTTCAAGAAGTCTCATTAATTCTGTGTGAACATATTATTTTATGGCAAAATACAAAATGATACGTGTAAAAGACAGACACCAGTCTGGATAAAGGTAAGGTCATTATTATACATCCCAATCTGATAATGGAGATGGCATTAAAAAAAGGCAATCTGACTGCTTACAGCTAACACAGGAACACCTTACATCAGGACTAAGTCTGTAAACCTGTGAATCCAATAAAGATTTATGGCTGTAATGGTGCTCCAATTTCAAAACAGCCAGATCACAATGGGAAGTCACCGTGAGGGAACCAGCATCAGTCAGTGGAACACACAATTCATTGAGGAAGGACAGGGTTTCAGCAGCATCACTGCCCAAATCCTAGAACACACAAGTTAGCAGCAGAACTCTGGATGAAAAATAGTAAGAGAATGTGTCTATCCCCAACCTTGCTAAATTTCCAAAAGCACTCTTGAAAGCTCCAGAACCAACTCATAATATATTTAATCATCACACAAGAGACTCCTTCAAGGAACTCAATGGTTTCCATTCAATCTTGGTGCATCCTGGACACCTTGTCACAGATATGACATGGTTTTTGCAGGAAGTAATATACAGTGCTTGTCCCTGCTCCCTTTCCTACAAACCAGATCATTTAGAGCAGACATGAAACAAGTGCTCATACACATCAGTACTCTGAAGCTAGCAAGTCCAAAGTGAGCTGACACGACCAAGTGATACTTCTGCTGTCATAGGGATTTGCTAACACCATTCACCAGATCTTAAAACCTGCAAATCACTTCGAAGTTAAAGTCGATATTAAACAGAGGCAGAAGGGACGTACAACCCTACATTCATTCATTATCCCAAAATTTTAGTTGGCTTTTAGTTTTGGACTGCTGGTGGTGGTGGGAGGGGCAAGTCTTTGGGTGGGGGTCAGGTTAACATCCCAGCACACAGCACTGAGGCAAGGTCAGGGCAGCTTTGAATGTAAACCCTTCCTGAGATCAGTCAACATTGATCCTCACTTAACTTCATTGAAAAACCATATCTGGTCATTTATCTCACCATGTGTAAAAGTCCCCCTGCTTACATCACTACAGTAACTACACTTCATTGGCTGTAAAGCACTTTGTAATGGGACATCCTGAGGTGATGATAGTTACGATAGTAAGAAAAGCTCCTTCTGTTTTAGATAATGGGAGATGGGTGCTAAAGCTTTGGAGTGGCTGGATGGGGTGGGGATGCAGGAGCAAATAGAAGGTGATTAATGGCTGTCAGAAAGGAAGACAGAAATGTGACCAGTATGCCCTCTCCCTGAGGGAGCAGTCACCACTCCTAACTCAAGCAGCAAGGTGGTAGCAGGCTAGGTAATACTTCTAGAGAATAGCTTTCTCATCTCAAGTTATTCAGAGTGGCTGGGATCAGTATCCTTCTTCAGAAAGGAAAATAAAACAATTCCTGCAATGAAATGAGACAAAGAGATGAAGGAGGAGAGAATCTCTCAGCCTTCACTTCATTTGGCACAATATGACATTAAAAAACTTCAACAAGAATAAAAAATGATTCCCAGTTACAGGACGAGTCAGAAGCCAGAGATACACAGATTAGAGAAGATTAACAAAAGAGAAAGGCAATGGAGGAATATTATAACACAGCAAGTTGTTGTGATCTAGAATGCGCTGTCTGGCAGGGCAGGATAAACAGATTCAACAGGAAATATAAAAATGAATTCATAGATTTCATGGAATCCCTACAGTGTGGAAGCAGGCCATTCAGCTCATTGAGTCAACAACAATCCTCTAAAGATCTCCGACACCCTATTCCCCTATCCCTTCATTTCCCACAGCTAATCCACCTAACCTGCACATCCGTGGACACAATGAACAATTTAGCACGGTCAATCCACTTAACCTAAACATCTCTGGATTGTGAGCGGAAATCAGAGCACCTGGAGGTAACCAATGCAGACACACCAAAAATGTGCACACTCCACCAAACGGTCATCCAAGGGTGGAATCAACTCAGGTTCCTGGCCCTGAGGCAGTAATGCTAACCAACTGTGCCACCCAATTCCAAAAAAAGGTAGAAGGGAAATGTTGCATGGCTGTGGGGCAAGTGGAAAAATTTAGATCAGGTTTTAAAACAGCTTTTGACATGATGGACTGGAATGGATTGTTCTAGGAGTCAAAATTGTAGGAAAACTCAACATTGCTTAAGTAAGCCTTCATCTCATGGACTCTTTTGAGATCTCTGTGATCTCATCACACTTCTCCAATCAAAATCTCTCAGGATCACTGGGTCACTAACTATTCTCCCCAATGACTAATGTTCTGACATTGAGATTCTGTCCATATTTCCAAGAGAAAATCCCTGTTTATGTTTTTAAAACCATAATTCAGACTTTAAAATGGGAGTGCCAGTTAAGGAGAGCAACACACTTTTACACATTGCTCTAGGCCACCATGTGTACTACTAAAGAATACCCCAACACTGTTCAAGTGTACTGCAGTCATATGGAATACAGACTGTGTCTCTCCCTACCCACCCCTGCTTCAGCTATCTGCTTCTTAACGTACCAACACTTTTCCCTACCACCCAAAGGCCTATGGTGAAGCAGTCAGTATCTACAAACAATCTCAGACACTCAATCAAACTACATACGGTCCCTATTCACGTTTCACAAAGGAAATATTAATTCTTCACTTTTAGTTATTTCATCACCTTCAGCCACCTGATCCTACAGGGTGGACAGATAGCTTCTCCCTCAAGCAGAGAGAAATAGCACTCTAGAAACCTTCTAGCTATCTAGGAACCATGAGGATACAGAAAATTCAAAACAGCAAGTGAACAGGGTAGGAAAAGGAGAGAGGGGACTGGAGGGAAGAGAATAATGTCCCCTTGGGAGATTTTCAATAGACTGGGAGTCTCAGAGACAATCCTGCTACTTAATGTGGATAATTAACACTTCTGGGTGGGCTCCAGGTAAAATAGATCTGAAAGTGGCCAATGGGACTAACCCCCTTACCCTCAAACCAACCCAAGATCCAGAACTAACCTCCCTCTCCCATCCCCAGGATCTAGTCCAGCACAGACATCCTTCTCACCTGGACTGACGACCCTCTCCCCATATATTCCAGCATCCTGAACTAACCTTCCTCTCCTTGATCAGGGTGAGGTCAGAATCCGTCTGTCTCTCATTCTGGCTCCAGGACTGACCTCCCTCTCCAATCCTGGGGTCCAGGATCCACTCTGTTCTCCCATCCTCGGCTTCAGAACTGATCCTCTCCTCACCTCTTGGGATCCAGGACTGATCCCTACATGCCCATTCCCAAAATTCAAGGTGATCTTGGTTAATCCTCTCAGGGTGAATAGAAGTAAGCAGACCACTGCTTTGTAGTGTTACAGATTCGGGAGGTTGGATCTCCCATATGTTAACAAAGCATCAAAAAGTTAAAACCTTATTTTTCCTTTTAAAAACTAAAACTTTTAAATTAGTGAACAAAAAAAGCCTTAAAACGCCGTTCTGTTGTTGGTGATTGTAGCTACGATGCTTGCAGTCCTGATTGCAGTTATAATGCTCTTCAAGTTAGTTGATCTCATCTACAATGTTTATGACTTCACTGGTTGTTGGTACGAGGCTTGCAGTCTTTGTTGATTGTAGCTGCGATGCTCAAGGCCATGGTTGATTGCAGCTACGATGTTCGTGATCTTGGGTGGAGCTCAGTGTGCAGAAGATGATGATGATTCAAGCTGGATACCAATGAGGGAGGGGAGGGGCTGTGAGCTAACCGATGACAGGATGGGCCGTGGGTTTGGTCGAGCTCCTGGAGGCAGTGCAACTGCAGGCCGGATCAGTGGGGGAGGTGGTTGATTGAGTGGAGGCCGGGACAGGAGGAAGCGGCCCTGCTGCAGGGGAGGTGGCTGCCTGTGGAGGGCAGGGGCTGCAGGCAGACTCGGTCTGAGCAGTGGCGGAGGCTGTGAGAGGGTCGTTGGGGTCACCGGGGTGGCAGCAGGGGTTGGAGCGGGTGGAGCTGGGGCAGCGAGTACGGGCGTCACTTGGACCTACGGAAAGAGAAGGAGAAGGAGAAGGAGAAGGAGTGGGGAGAGGCAGGGGTTAAAGATCATTGTGAATGGACATAAAACTTGATCCAAATACACAAATCAACAGAACTTAGACAGGTGATCCCAACCCATACTCCTGAAAACTTAATGCCTTATTTATTCAGAAGAATCCAGTAGCCCAAAGCCCTCTCCACCTCACAGCACAACACCTCCACCCCAACTCCCACAACAAGGCAGCATGTAACTCATGTACCTCGGCCTCCTCTTCTTCCTCCTCTTCGCTGCTAGCTAGTGATGGGTTGCAGGCACCACCATCGTCCAGACCCGACAGACTGCCAGCATTGCCCTGTACCTCCTGCTCTGCCTCCCATTCCTGCAGAATCTCCTCCAGGTTGAAACGGCGGCGGTAACTGATAAAGAACGTCTTCACCTGGGCCAGCGTCTTGTTCCCGATCACTTCTGCGATGGCCTGGAAATTCCGCCCATATTTACGAATGCCTGAACACAGAAACATTTTGGGATTTTTTTTCCTTTGGTGTGGAGTTGGGGAATTTCCATCTTCGAACATGCTATCCGAAACAGAGACAGAGAGATACACAGCGTTCCTTGTACTCCAAGCCCCCTCCCTATTCTCTGTCACCGAGACAATGAGGTGACTGGTGCCCATGTCCACAGTCGATATAGGGTAACGCATGTTTGAATTTATTCCACCTCCCTTGCTCCCCATAGCATCTCAACATAGCTTCAATCAATAAGACCTGGATCAGGAAGTGACTGGAATCAAGGAGGTGAGGGTGAGTGAGAGAGAGAGAGAGAGAGAGAGAGAGACACAGAGAGCGAGAGAGAGAGACAGAGACAGGGTTTAAAACACCAGCATCTTTCTGATCTGACAGGTCAAAACAAGCAGCATCTAGTGCATGAGTGGACTCTGCCTGGTTGAGGAAAAACTCTACAACCTCAGACTGAATGAGATCACGCTTGCCAAAAAGGAGCTACTCAGGAAATAATATACTGTCAACCTAATTAAATGAGGGTGGGGAAGCATGGCAGTGGAGCCTGCAGTATTCACAAAGATGTGTGGATACCTTGAACAGCCAGGAGCTGCTCCTCGGTCGTCCAGCGTGAGTTGAGCTTCAGATTGGACTGTGGAGACGGAGAATGAGAGAATTACAACACAAAGTATATTGAAAACAAACTATACCAGTACAAGTCATGACATCAGCTCAAAAAATAACCAAAGTCCTATTTCTCCAGCGGACTGTCAGAAACACGAGAAACCCCAAAACATATTACAATCGATGAAAGACTTTGTGAAATGTAGTCACTGTTGTATTGGAGGAAACCAGTTTTGCACACAGAAAGATCCTACACATAAATGATAAAACTAACTTTTTTTTGTGGTGTTGGTTGAGAGAAAAATTGGTCCCAGGACACTGGGAGAACTCTACGCTGTTCTTTCAGACAGCAGCCATGGAAAATCTTAAACAAGAACCAGAAAGAGCAGGACAGGTAACAGTGCAGCAGTCCCTCACTACTGACCTTCTGATAATGCAGCACTCCTCATCCCTGACCCTCCAACATTGCGACCCTCTGACAGTATAGCACTCCCTCAGCAGTGACCCTCCAACAATGCAGAACTCCCTCATTACTGACTCTCCGACAGTGCAGCACTCCCTCAGCGCTGACCCTCTGAAAGAGTGGCATTTCCTCAGCGCTGACTCTCCAACAGTGCAGCAATCCCTCAGCACTGACTCTCCGGTAGGGTGGCATTCCCTCAGCAATGACCATCTGACAGGGAGACGTTCCCTCAGCACTGACCCTCCTCAACTGGGATGTCACCTTGTATTAGAAGGCCACTTGTGGAGATTAGAAATCTAACACAACCAGATGGGCCAAATGGGCTATTTTCTGCTTCAGCTTTTTTTGATTGTATAAGATTCTTCAAACATTCTTGCTATTCAAGAAGCAGTTGAAATTAGTGTTTCAAGAGCCAATATTCCTTCATCAAACCAATATCACAAAATTTGTGTGACTCAGCTCAGACAGAAACAATCTCCAAAATATCTGAACACCACCAATACATTATCACTGTAATAAGGCAGGCATTGGATGGTAAAGGCAATGCACCAATGAAGAGAGGATTAGCCATATAACACTCATACCTCTGGTGGTCGCAGTTTGTCAATCCCCCCATCCAGTGTTTGCTTTAATGAACTGTTTATCTGTTTTATTGTCTGAACCTGTGAGAGAGGAGGGAGACAAAAACACTTACATCTTCAGCAATAATTCATGAACTACTTCTTTCCCTAAACCGTCCCAATCATCCAGTTCCTGCCATATCACCCAATCTCTTCGTCAATTGAATTCATAAAATTTCATTCTTTACCCATCAAGTACTCCCAGGACAGGCACGGTATAGGGTTGGATACAGAGTAAAGTTCCCTCTACACTATATCCAACAAACATTCCCAGAACTATGATTCTATGATAGGGACAGCACAGGATGAGATACAAACTAAAAGTTCCTTCTATATTTGGCTCAACAAATATGCCCAAGGCAGGTCCAACCAGGCATTTAATAAGGTAATGCTCTCTTGACCATTACCAGCAAGATCTTTTTAGTTTTGCCTCTCTGCCATCGTGTAGCTGGAATTATTAAATTATGAATCATTCTTGCTTTAGGTTCAAAGGATAGAGTGTTGGCAGCTAGACAGTCTTCTCAAACTCAATTCAACATTGGATTTTAAAACATCAAATTCTCTCTGTTTTTGGGTGTATTTGACTTCAGAAGTGGAAGGTCAGGATTTAGATCAATGCTGGCCTAGTTAGCATAATGTGCCATCACTTCATCCCACCCCCTCCCCAAACTGCAGACTTCACACTTCTCCGTATGTCACCTGGCGCTTGATGGAGATGAGCTGTGATTCCAACTGTCGGAGAGAGATGGTGGCAGCATTGGGGTTAGCAGAGACTCCAGCAACTTCATCTTGGCTGAGGTACATGTCCTTAGGTGGCCGTCTCTTTGAGCGAGGTGGATGATGGCGATACTGGATGCTCTGAGACTCTCTCTTCACCGTCACTGATTTGCCACTTGTGGGTTTCTGCTCCCCAGAGCGCTATGGGGACAGGAAGAGGAAGAATCACAAGCAATATTTAAAATAAGCTGTGTTCTGCATTGGTCAGTGTTTTACATGTTATTGCAATAACTTTCTCTTTTAATTAACCTATGGTATTACTACCCTGCTTTGCAGGCTGGAAACGGTTGTGAGCATCTTGAACTGTTGCAATCATTATGCTCTTCTTTATAGACATTTCCAAAATCCCTGCAAATTGCATTACTCTTGTTTCATATCCCTACCCCCATTCAACAAAATATCTAAATGTTCAGAAACTGGGAACAAAAGAGAAGCAGAAATATGAGAGAGATAGTGGACAGATACAAGATGAATTGAATCTTTATCTTGAGGTCTTTATCATGAAGACTTGTCAAAGTTGTTTTTAAGTGTTGCTGAAAAACATCAGATGTGATTGCACAATTGGACTGCATTTGCTAAATAAACCAGAGTGTGCTAAGAATTACACTTCTGCACACGATAACCAACAAACATTAACAGAGCCTTTCTTTGCAAACACAAAGAATACATATTGCAACTGTTCAAACTCAACAAACTAGGTGATAGCCACATTCTGGTGCATTTCTCAAGTCAATGTCTTGACTAATCAGAATCAACCTGCTAGTTTAATTTTTAAACAAAACATGGATGTTAACCACCAGTTATCATCTATATGATGCATTGTCCATGGATACATCTGTTCCAGAGTGCAACCAATCAGCACTTTCCTCTGATACAGTACAAATGTTGATTTACCTTTCGTACTTTTTGTGAATTGTCCAAATGAAAGCGAGAGCTTCAAGAAAATGTATCTTTATCCAGCAACACTCACATTCTGTCCAAGTGACCAGTATATGTTTGCTATTTTTCTTTGCTGGTTTGTTTTTCCTGCCCTCTCTTGTTCACTTTTCAGTTTGTTTTCAGACAGCAGTTATTCAGGGACCTGCATTCACACTTCCTGTAGACATTAAGGGGCGGCATGGTGTCTCAGTGGTTAGCACTGCTGCCTCATAGCACCAGGGTCCCAGGTTCAATCCCACCCTTGGGTGACTGTCTGTGTGGAGTTTGCACATTCTTGCCGTGTCTACGTGGGTTTCCTCTGGGTGCTCCGGTTTCCTCCCACAGTCCAAAGATGTGTAGGTCAGGTGAATTGGCCATGGGAAATTGCCTATAGTGTTAGGTGCATTAGTTAGAAGGAAACGGGTCTGGGTGAGTTACTCTTCGGAGGGTCGGTATGGGCTAGTTGGGTTGAAGGGCCTGTTTTCGCACTGTAGGGAATCTAATCTAATCATTAAGTCTGTTATCATACAACATGTAACCTTTTGTCATTTAGTCTCTCCTGCCACCAATACATGCCCACCAAACCGATTGCAGAGCTCACCTTCTGTTTCCCAACTTCAACACCACTTTTCAGTTATTAAATTTCTAACTCTTGCCAGATCATGTGTCGGTGCAGAGGTCTTTGTTCTGAAATACTGACTTGAAACATGCTTTTTGACCTGCTAAGTGCTCCCAGCATTTTTTCTTTCTATTTAAGATCTGCAGTATCCTGAACATTCTGCTTTTGTACTGTTCATAAAAAGCTCTACTTTGACCTCCATCTGCAGTAACAGAGTTCAGATCTGGCCTCTCAGGTAGAAGATATTGGCCCTGGAGGGAGTGCAGCACAGATTCACTAGAAGGTATTAATAGGTAAAATTCTGAGGACACAAACACTGACTCCTGCATTCCCTCAAGTAAAGGAGATTAAGGCATGATCTCAATGAGCTGCTTCTTTCATGGGATGTGGGGGTCGCTGGTAAGGATGCTCATCTCCAATTATCTCTAGAATTGTGTGCTTTGTTGGGACATTTCACACAGTTAAGAGTCAACACATTGCTATGGGTCTGCAGTCACATGTAAACCAGACTGGATAAGGACAGAATTCCTTCCCTAAGGGACATGAGTGAAGCAGATTTTTATTTGAACAACAATTCAGTATAGTTCCACCAGTACTAGTTTCATGGTCACTCTTACTAAGACTAGCTTTCAATTCCAGACTAACTGAATTTCAATTTCACCACCTGCCATGATGGGTCTTCACCCTCTGCCCTAATAATTAGCTGGGCTTCTGGATCCAGTGACAATTTCACTGTAACACAATTTGCCTCTGTTTAAGACAATTAAAAGTTTTCACCAGGCTCAGAGAAGATATTTGCTGTGATTCAGAACAAGGGGACAGAAACTTTAAATCTAAGCCACGGTGATCGTGGGGTGATATCAGAAAGCACTTCTTCAAACGTCTGGAACACTTTCCCCCGAAAATTGTTGCTGCTGGGGGTCAATCAAAAGTTTCAAAGTTGTGGCAGGTAGGTTTTTATTGATTATGAGATTAAAGGATATACAACAAAAACAGTCAGCAATTTTGATAGTAGAGGTTTAAACGGCAGGATAGCCTCCTCCTGCTCCAAAGCCAAGACCATATTCTAAGGTCAAATGGAACAGCCACTTAGGAAAATTACTGAATAAGATGAACTTTAGCTAGGAATCCTGAGAATAATTCAGCATAACGTAGCACATTAATTTGGAACAAATCCAACAACTGAACAATGAGTTAAGCCATCCAATTGAGAACATTGGACAATCTGAACACAAAGGGTACAATTTGTTGTCAATGGCTACCCTGTACAGAGTGTGAAAAAGAACAAAACTTACCTCCCTCTTAACATCGGGTTCATAATCACTGTCGTCTGCAATCTGCACTGTCACTTCTTCTGCCTCATCATTACTACAACACAGAAGAGAAACAAGTAAAATGAAAAATAGGAGATAAAGCAGAGACTGAAATAGCTTCCAGCGTTTGGCTCATTTTCAGAAACAAGGGGTTCTTTATTCTTAGTTTGAAATTCATGAATGGAGCCACATGTCCTGCTTGCCCAGAAGTGTTTTTATTTATAGAGCTCAGCTAGTGAAAGGAGGGGTTTAACTGAATCACAGATACTGAAGGTCTCCAGCTTGTTTCCTCTGTCAGTGGCTGAGAAAACTTTACGTTGGAAAGCATACCCATCTGAAGGTAGCACCAGGCTGGATTGCCAATATGATACCTTTGGTAGGTAATAGATACTTGACAACACTGGGTGAGAAACTGTCATCATTTCCAAAGGTTGTCCACATAGTACCTTGGACATTATAGTTTTAGCAGGGGCTGGGTGTGTGGTGGTACGCAAGAACAATTCGCAAACCTGTCTTCCCGTTCCTTCTTGTGTACCAGCTTGCGAGCTTGCCGATCCATCACACTTGTTCGAGTCCGGGTCTTCTTCCAGGAGTAGTAATATTTTACCAGGCTGGAGATAAGTTTGTCTGGTAACTACAAGAAAAGCAGGATATCACTGACTCACTGCATTATTCACCAGAAACCACCATCAAATTCTGCCAAATCATCAGCCTTGCTGTCCTATGCTTCCAATAACTCTAAACAAAAAAATACATGCATTACTCCAGCGCCTTTTGCTATCTCAGGACAACTCAAATCGTTTCACACCCAATGAAGCACATTCTTCTCATACACACTCATCAGTATCATATTTTTTACTCATGTAAGATGTGGGCTTTGCTAACTAGATAAGCATTTATTGCCCATCCTAATGCCCCTGGAGATAAGGGTGTCTTAAACTGTGGCAGTTTTGTGTATTTTAAGTAGATTCACACAGCTAGTCAACAGAATCAACATGGAAGATGGTGGATGGAGCGCCATGCAAATAGGCTGCTTTATCCTGGATGGTGTGAAGCTTTTACACATCCAGTTAGGCAAGTGGTGAATAATCTATCTCATTTCTGACATGTGTCTTGTAAACATTGGACAAGCATTAGAGAGTCAGAAGGGAGATTATTCATTGCAGAATTCTCAGCTTCTGACATGCTAGCCACAGTATTTATGCAGTGAATCCAGTTCAGTTTCTAGACAATGTTATGTTTACATCAGGGATTCAACAATGATAAAGCAGTAAATGTATGACATAATTATTAGATTCTCTGTCATTAGAGATGGTCATCGCCTGGCACTTGCATGGAGCAAATATTACTTCCTACTTGTCAGAAATCATAGCCTTTGCCGTATCCAGCAGAATCTGCTGTTTTTAATATCATGTGGAGTGAACTGCATTGTCTGAGATGCTTGGGACTTCAGGGGAGGCCAAGATGGATCATTCATTTGGCTCTTCAGGCTGAAGATCGATGCAAATGCTTCAACCTCACCTTTTGCACGGATGTGCTCACCATCACCAACTATGGGATATTTATGGAGCATCCTCCTCCTGTATCATTTAGTCATCCATCTCTACTCAAGACTGAATGTGGAAGGACTTCAGAATTTAAATGTGATCCATTGTTTGTGGGATCACATAGGCTTATCTATTCCAAACTACTTACACTGTTTGGCATGCAAGTAGACTGATGTTGTAACTTCACCAATGGACACCTCATTTTTAGGTATGCCTGATGCTGCTGCTGGCATGCCTTCCTGCACTCTACATTAAACCAAGGGATAAAATCTTGTTCAGTGATAATGGCAGGGTGTGAGGATATTACAGGCCATGGGGTCACAGATTGTGGGCAATGACAATTCTGCTGCTGTTGGTGGCCCACAGATGCCCAGTCTTGAATCATTATATCTATGATGATGGTGGTGTCTCTAAGATATGATTCTGTGACAAAGATATTGCTTGATTCATCCATTATGTTGCTCTCCTGGTTTTGGCACAAGGCCCCACATGTTGCTAAGTAGGACTTGACAGGATTGACAGGGCCTGTTCACAAAACTGTCAAATCTGGTGCTCTGATTGATGCTGTGCAGCTCATCTGGTTTTGTTTCTTGTATATACTAATTTCAAAGTCTGATAAAACGAAGTGACTTGTTAAGTCATTACAAAGGACATTTTGGAGTCAACCACATTGCTGTGTGTCTACAGTAATCTACAGCCAAGACCAGGTGCAGATATCTTTCCCCAAAATGACAATCAAGAACCTGACAGCATTTTACAATAAACCAACAGTGGTTACACTGTCACCAATACACTTTCCATTCCAAAGTTATTATTTAAAATCAAATATTTTCTGTGGTGGGGTTCAGCCCCAGAGCTTTTAGCATGGATCTCTGGATTACTAGGCCAGTGACAATGTCACTACATCATTACCTATTACGTAGGAAAGGCAACAGTTTACTCATAACAAGGTTCCACAACAGCACTGTGGTAATGACCTGTTCGTCAATTTTAGGTGTTGGCTGAGGAACAGTTAACTGACTCATGCTCAACTTTCACAGTGATCACATTTGGTATTTGCCCCATCAGAAGTCTGAATAAATCAACACTCAGTTCAACGCCTGAGTGGGCTGGGAAATGAGCAGTCCAGCCTAGATACTGTCCTATCATGTTCCTGTTCTAACTATATCTATTGGAATGATCCTGATCCACATCACATCACTGTGAGGAAATGTAAATTTATCGTCATGCAACATCCACTGCCTGATTGCTGTTCTACCCAATCAGGATCCATCATGACAGCGCTCACCATTTGTTGGATGCGCTGGAAGCTCTTCCCATGGAAACTAAAGGCCTGTTCAAATAGCACTTTATCTTCTACAGTCCACTCATCCGGGAAAGGAGTGAAATTGGCCAAGTCAGCGAGAGATTTATCAACATCATGCTTGTGCCATAAGAGCATCCCCAGTGCCTGGGTGGAGAAAGAGAAGGGTGAGATGGGCAGAAAGTGTACAGTGATGCATCTTGTGAGGACTACCAAGGCAATACAGCGCATGATGAATGGTAGAACCCTGGATAATACAAAGGATCAGAAGAACCTTGATGCGCACGTCCATAGATCATGTGGAATAAGTGGTTAAGGTAGTGCATGAGATACTGGTCCAAGGCAGAACACAAGAGCTATGAGGTTATGGTGGAGCTGTTTAGAAGATTAGTCAGGCCAGAGCTAATGTACAGTCTCTTCACCACACTATAGGAAGGATATGATTGGACCAGAAAGGGTGCAGGTTAGATTCACCAGAATGCTGCCTGGGCTGGAGATTTTCAGCTATGAAAATGAACAATATAGGGAGGTGCTGTTTGCCTTGGAGCAGAGAAAGCTAAAGAGGCTATGATTGAAGTTGATAGTAATATAAAGGAATAGGTATACACTTTTCACCTTAGTACAAGGGGCAATTACCCAGGGGGCCAAAAATGTATGATAAGGGGCACACAGTTGAGAGGGTATTTTAAGAAGACGTTTTTTTCATCCAAAGAATGGTGGGTGTGTGGAATTCACTGTCTGAAAGATGGTAGATGCAGGAATCATCACAACATTTAAGTAATATTTAAACGAACACTCAAAATGCCATAGTATACAAGACTATGTGCCAAATGCTGGGAAGGGGAATCAGTGTAGGTAGGGGCCTGATGATGTGCTAACATGGGCTGAAAGGCCTCTTTTCATGTCATAATACTTTATGACTCTATGTGAGCTGGCCAGTGAAACAGAGTGCGAGGAAAATGGGGAGTGGGTGTCTGTAGAGGGGACAGAGAAGGAACACACAGAGGGGGGCACAGAGAGGGAGTAGGGTAGAAACAAAGAGGGAGCCCATGGGTAGTGGAGAGCCCACAAAGCGAGGGACCCCTCTTGTCGAAGGGGAACAGAGAGGGAACCCACGCGTGGGGGAGCCAGGATAGGATTTGAAGAGGAACAGACAGGAAGCCTTGGGGGGGTGGGGGGGGTACAAAGAGGAGGCCTGCGGTGGGGTGCAAACACAGAGGGAATCAGTCAGGGAAAATCCGTGAAATCTTCACCATACCTGTTCTATGTTGTACCCGTGCTTCTCCTTGGCCATGGCGATATATTCATCGACTGAAAGAGATGTAGGGTTAGAAAAGTACACAAAACTGGGATTGTTCCATCATATCCTGAATTCTGATATCAGTGAAAAAGAAAACTGCCTAAAAGTAAGATTCAGACAGCATTCTAATATTTAGCAGTATCATATCAGAGATAATATTGAAAATTATTCAATTTTGGTCCACCAAGATTTGGAGGAGCTGGTGTTGGACCAGGCTGGACAAAGTTAAAAATCACACAACACCAGGTTATAGTCCAACTGGTTTTTATGGAGGTATTAGCTTTCGAAGCACTGCTTCTTCATCAGGTGGTTGTCTCAAGAAGCAGTGCTTTGAAAGCTACTGCCTCCAAATAAACCAGTTGGACTATAACCTGGTATTATGTGATTTTTAATTTGGTCCACCAAGATTAGTTTATTTGCTAGCTATTTCTTTAATTAGTTCCTTTATTAGTTCTCTTTCTCTGCAAATTTTCTATTGACTATTTCTCTCTCTCTGTGATTAGCCTGTTTGATTGTATTGTTTTAATCTATGACTCCATGACACAGAGAGAGAGAGATGTACAGCATGGAAACAGACCCTTCGGTCCAACCCGTCCATGTCGACCAGTTACCCCAACTCAATCTAGCCCCACCTGCCAGCACTGGGCCCATATCCCTCCAAACCCTTTCTATTCGTGACTGGCCTTCCCATCACCTCTCTTTCTGCGACTGGCCTACCCATTGCTCTTCTCTCTCAACAACTGGCTTACTCCCCCTCGCTCTCTTCCTCTGTCTCTCTCTCTCTATTAGTGGCTGACCCATCGGCACACTCTCTGTGACTGACCTAGCCATCGCTTCTTGGATTTGGTGCCAACATTCCCTCTAAGCAGTGCAGACATGCATGCAGCTGCTCCAGTGTTCTACGCATGTTGATCACTTCTGGAAGTTGTGGCCACATACAGGCCTCAGAGGCCCACACAGCCAGTAAGAAAGTTAGAGGGAATGCTGATTGACACGCCATCTAACATCCACAACTTTCACTCCTTTCATCACTGATACACAGTGCTGTCACAGTGTATCATCTGATACACTGCAATAACTCACTAAGATTCCTTCAACAACCAGCACCTTTCAAATCTGTGACTTCTGCCAGTGAGAAAGGCTAGAGCAGTAGGTATCACCATCAGCTGCAAGATCCTCTCCAAGCCACACACTATCCTGATTTGGAACTAACACTGATTATTCGTGGTCACTAGGTCAAGCCTGGATATTCAACCCTAATAGCACTGTGGGTGCCCTGAAACCTCAAAAACTACAACAGTTGAAAATTGCAATATTTCACCATCACCTTCTCTAGGGCAATTAATACTGGCATAGCTAGTGACATCCATATCCCAATAATGAATTTACTTCTGCCACTATGTCAATAATCAAGCTGAAGTTCTTCTTTTCTATTTTAGATCAGATCCAGGGAAGCTGAATTTTCCTTATTGAAATTGAGATCCTCACCAACAACACTTACGTTTTGCATCAGAAATGTTGTGGTTGGGAGACCATACCAACATGCCCTTTGTATCCTTTTCACTGAAACGGGCAGCACTGTCTATAAAAATACAAATAGAAGTTCAGTTGTAAATAAGAACATTACACATGCTGCATTACTTATTGGAGAATAAGGAAAATTATCACATGGTTGCGCAAGCTATCTCTGTGGTAAAAACAAGGACTGCAGATGCTGGAAACCAGAGTCTAGGTTAGAGTGGTGCTGGGAAAGCACAGCAGGTCAGGCAGTATCCGAGGAGCAGGAAGATCGACGTTTTGGGCAAAAGCCCTTCATCAGGAATAGAGGCAGGGTGCCTGTAAATTGGAGAGATAAATGAGAGGGGGGTGGGGAGAAAGTAGCATAGAGTACAATAGGTGAATGGGGGTGGGGATGGAGGTGATAGGTCAGAGAGGAGAGTGGGGGAAGGTAGCAAAGAGTACAATGGGTGAACGGGGTGGGGATGAAGGTGATAGGTCAAAGAGGAGGGTGGAATGGATAGGTGGAAAGGGAGATAGGCAGGTAGGACAGGTCATGAGGGCGGTGCTGAGCTGGAAGATTGGAACTGGGGTGAGGTGGGGGGAGGGGAAATGAGGAAACTGGTGAAATCCACATTGATGCCATGGGGTTGAAGTGTTCCGAGGTGGAAGATGAGGCGTTCTTCCTCCAGGCGTCGGGTGGTGAGGGTGCAGCTGTGGAGGAGGCCCAGGACCTGCATGTCCTCGGCAGAGTGGGAGGGGGAGGTGAAATGTTGGGCCACAGGGCGGTGGGGTTGATTGGTGCGGGTGTCCCGGAGATGTTCCCTAAAGCGCTCTGCTAGGAGGCGTCCAGTCTCCCCAAAGTAGAGGAGACCACATCGGGAGCAATGGATACAATAAGTTATATTGGTGGATGTGCAGGTAAAACTTTGATGGATGTGGAAAGCTCCTTTGGGGCTTTGGATGGAAGAGATGTGGGCGAAGGTTTTGCAATTCCTGCGGTGGAAGGGGAGGGTGCCAGGAAGGGAGGGTAGGTTGTTGGGGGGCGTGGACCTGACCAGGTAGTCTTTGCAGAAAGCAGAAATGGGTGGAGTCCATTTGGAGGTGGCGGAAATGTCGTCGGATGATGTGGTTTATGCGAAGGTTGGTAGGGTGGAAGATGAGCACCAGGGGGGTTCTGTCCTTGTTACGGTTGGAGGGGTGGGGTTTGAGGGCGGAAGGGTGGGATGTGGACGAGATGCGTTGGAGGGCATCTTTAACCACAAAGGAAAGGAAACTGCGGTCTCTAAAGGAGGCCATCTGGTGTCTGTGGTGGAACTGGTCCTCCTGGGAGCAGATACAGCGGAGGCGGAGGACTTGGGAATACGGGATGGCGTTTTTGCAGGAGGTAGGGTGGGAAAGAGGTGTAATCCAGGTCAGTGTCAAGTTGGTAGTCATTAATAGAGTTGGAGAGGTCCACCCCCACCCCCTTCTCATTTATCTCTCCACTCTGCAGGCACTGCCTCTATTCCTAATGAAGGGCTTTTGCCCGAAACGTCAATTTTCTTGCTCCTAGGATGCTGCCTGACCTGCTGTGCTTTTCCAGCACCACTCTAATCTAGACTCAAGCTATCTCTGTGCCCTGAGAATTCTCTTTTCTTGAACTTTCCATGTCAGTTTATTTATCTGTCTGTGCCATTAACTAATGGGATTTCTGTAACATTAATAGTTTCCCATTATGTAGATGGCACTTATTAAAGGATATTTTAGTTGATTCCTGAGGGAGAAGGGAAGCCACCTCAGTGTGCATGAGAGGTAAATGTCTGAGCATGTAATGTTGCAGGGGGTGCTCTGTGCCCTGACTGAACATGGTGTACTGTTTTGTGTCTGCAATAATCTCCTCAGGAACAGGTTGGGGCCTGTCATATTCCATCAATCAATGAAATCATGGTTGACGTGCATCCTAATTTTATCTACTTGCCTAGTTTCTGTAACTCTTAAATAGTTTTTTTTTGGTGTTAACAATCAATCTCAGTTCTAAAATTCTTAATTGACTCTCCACATCCTCAACTGTACTTTGGGACGTTTTAGATTTCCACCAGCCTTTGTGTAACCCCCTCAATCACCTAGCTCGAACTTTAAATGTCTGTCCCCTTGTTCTGCATTCCTCCATCAAACAGCAAAGTTTCTCTAACTACCTGATCAATCTCTTCAACTATCTTAAACCTTTTCAATCAGATTACCTTTAATCTTCTCATCACACTTTCTCAGAATTTATCCCAATGAACACTGTAAGCTTTGTCATTTGGAGATGCCGGTGTGAACTGGGGTGTATAGAGTTAAAAATCACACAACACCAGGTTATTGTCCAACAGGTTTAATTGGAAGCACTAGCTTTGGGAGCGCTGCTCTTTCATCAGGTGGTTGTAATCCACAACCACCTGATGAAGCAGCAGCGCTCTGAAAGCTAGTGCTTCCAATTAAACCTGTTGGACTATAACCTGGCGTTGTATGACTTTTAACTTTGTAAACTGTGTGGGCACTCAACAATATGAAGCCATGCTCAGGCCACAAACATGTTGCCCCTATCATCCTAACATGTTTTAGTCTGGATTCATCTTGTACAATTTATCTTTTCTGGGGCACAGCATTGAATGCAGTGTCAGACATGATCTACCTAGGATTTTAAGTAAACTTTCTCCCCATTTGTTCTCCTTGTGTTCTTCACATTAGCCTTTTTAATGGTTTTTCTAGCCACCCAGATAAAATGTGTAAAGTTGAACTTTATATTCCCACATCTATGACAATCATTTTGCCTTGACAAACCTGCATCACAAGTGTACAAAAGCCAGGTAAACAAGGAAAGGCAGAAACGTCTCCTGAATTTGTCTATTGCCACTTCTTCATTGTGGCTTTTGTTCCACACAAGTTACTCATTATAGCAAGTATCTTGCACATCTCAATACCAACATAAGCATGGCCTGTTAACAGACAGAAATTGTACCTGGATGACATTCTGGAACAACAGCTTGGTAATCGGATCCAACCCGGATCATACTGTCTAAAGTAGAGAAAAAGCAAGACACAATATTAAGGAAAAATCAAGTAGTTAAATATGGAGTAGGAAATTTTGAGCGGATGGGGGGACCGTTGAAGAAATGTAAAATTGTGGGATTTCACCCCAATGACAATCAAACATATGGAGAGGAGTTGGCAAGGTGAGGCTTGGAGACATGCAATTAGCATCACAAAGGAGTGGGCAAGGTGAGATCCTGTAACAGGCAGTCAATGTCTCTGAGAGGAGCGGGTGAAATGAGGACCATGTGACAGGCAATCAACATCACTGAGAGGAGCGGGCGAAGTGAGGACTGTGACAGGCAGTTGGTGTCACTGAGGGGAGCGGATGAAGCGTGGACTCTGTGACAGGCAGTTTGTGTCATTGAGAAGAGCGGGTGAGGTGAGGACTCTGACAGGTAATTTGTGTCACTAGGGGACAGTGTGAGGTGAGGACCCTGTAACAGTGAGTCAGCGTCACTGAGAGGAGTGGGTGAGGTGAGGACCCTGTAACAGTGAGTCAGCATCATTGAGAGGAGCGTTGCAATAAGACAACTGGTACAATATCCAGGCTTGGGCTGACAAGTGGCTAGTTCCATTCACGCCACATGAGTGCCAGGAAATGACCACTTCCAATAAGAAACAATCGAACTATTACCCCTTAACATCATCACTGAATTCCCCCAACATCAACATCCTGGGGATCATCATTGACCAGAATTGGACTCACCACGGAAATACAGTGGCGACAACAGCAGCTCAAAGATTAGGACCACTGCAGCAGGTATTTGATTTCCTGGTTCCCCAAAACCTATCCAGAATCTATATGGTACATGTGAGGAGTCTGATGAGTGCAGCTCCAACAATATTCAAGAAGCAATACCAGCCAGCACAAAGCAGCCCACTTGATTGACACTATATCCACAAGAATCTACTCCCTCCACCATTGACGCTCAGTAGTAACAGTGTGTACTATTTACAATATGCACTGGAGTTCACTAAGGTTCCTTAGACAGCACCTTCTAATCCCATAATTACTTCCATCCAGAAGGACAACAGCAGCAGATAAATGGGAGCATCATTCCCTTCAAGCCACTCACCATTCTGATCTGGAAAATTACTGCCTTTCCCTCACTGTCACATGGTATGAAATTCCCTCCCTAATAACTTTGCGGGTCCACCTACCACACAGACTGCAGCAGTTCAAGAAGGCAGCTCACCGCCTCCTTCTCAAGAAAAACTAGGGATGAACAATAAATGCTTGCCAGCCTTTGATGCCCACATTCCAAAAGTGAATTAAAAAAATTAATGATATGGACTTAAATGCAGGCAGTATGACTAAGTTTGCAGGTTACACAAAGAATGTTAGGGATAGACATAAACTGCAGTGGCAAATGGAAGTCAACCCGGAAAAATGGGAGGTGATGCAATTGGGGAGGGCTACTAATGCAAGGGATTGCATTATGAATGGAAAAATCGACGTTTGGGCAAAAGCCCTTCATCAGGAATGAGGCTGAGAGCCTCGGGGGTGGAGGGATAAATGTAGGGGGATGGTGGTGTAGCAGTAAAATCAATGTTTTGAGCAAAAGCCCTTCATCAGAAATGAGGCTAAGCCCTTCATCAGGAATAAGAATAGGAAAATTGCATTTATCTCTCCACCCCTGAGACTCCCAGCCTCATTCCTGATGAAGGGCTTTTGCCCGAAATGTTGATTTTCCTGCTCCTCGGATGCTGCCTGACCTGCTGTGCTTTTCCTGCACCACACTCTCAACTCTAATCTCCAGCATCAGCAGTACTCACTTTTGCCTAGTTGATTTTAACCTTACTGCGAATCCTCTTCCAAGGGTGCCTACCTCGAAGAAGTTCTCCTCCTCTCTATACAAGGATCCCAGTGAGTCTGCAATCTCCAGGTCATCTCCTCTGCCCTGAAGCTCTTCCGCCACATTCTGAAACAGACTCACCCATCTATCCATCTTCCTTCCCACCTATCCACTCCACCCTCCCCTCCGACCTATCACCTTTACCCTCACTTCCACCCAGCTATTGCACTCTCAGCTACCATCCCTCCCAGCTCCACCCCTTCCCATTTATCTCTCCACCCATGAAGTTCCCAGCCTCTTTCCTGATGGAGGGTTTTTGCCCGAAATTCCGAGTATCCTGCTCCTCGGATGCTGCCTGACCTGCAGTGCTTTTCCAGCATCACACTCTCGACTTGCATTATGAATGGTAGAACCCTGAAAAATACAGAAGATCAAAGGTACCATCCTGTGCATATCCACTGACTCCTGATGGTAGCAGATGGTGAAGAAGGCATATGGAATACTTTCCTTTGTTAGCAGAGCCATAGAATAAAAGATCAAGGATGCTAACTTGGAACTGTTCAAGATGTAATTAGAGTACTGCATGAATTTTGGTCACCATATTATAGGAAGAATGAGATTGTACTGGAAAGGGTACAGAGAAGATTTACCAAGATGCTGCCTGGGCTGGAGTATCTGAACTATTAGGAAAGATTTGATAGGTGGGGTTGTTTTCCTTAGATTAATGAAGATTGAGGCGACATGATAGGAAGGAACTATGAAGACATAGAGAGGGTGGGTAATCAGGCACTTTAATAATGGAAAGGAGTTGCATAGATTTAGGAGTTAGAAAGTGAGAGGAGAAATTAATTTTTTTCTCTCAGAGGATGGTGAGGGCCTCGTACTCACTGCCTGAAATTGTGGTTGAATTAGAAACTCTTGTAATATTTGAGGAATATTTAGACATTCACTTGTATTACAACAGTCTCCAGGGCTATGGGTCAGTAACTGGGAAGTGGATTAGTGTAGTTAGATCTGTGGACTACTGTGAACACGATGGGCTTAATGGCTTCTTCTATTTTGTAAAGGTCTAAGAGTCTATGAAGATGTAATCCTCACCATGCAGGCTGTGCTGATCCCGTTTCTTCCACTCAATAGAAACGGCAGACATAGTTCCATGTGAGCGTTCCTCATCGCTGCTCTCCTCTTCAGAGTGCCGTGGGTGTTGGCTCCCATTGTTGCTTCCATTGTTAATGCTTTTCATCCTGGTTCCACGGGACAGGATTCCTGCTGAACCCGACTTCTCCATCATTACTGGCATTGCTGTGGGAGCTGAGGAAGGAAACAGATGGAAAAAACAAAGTTATATCCTGAACACATCTTCACAATGCCATGTGATAGGAAGGAAAAGGGATACAGGTTCAAAGGGCAACAACTCAATACCAAGGAGCATTCTGCAGCATTGAAGAGAGGTGTAGATTAGGTGTTACTAGTAACCTAAAGTCAACCATGACCTGACCAAAAAGCAAATTATCCACAGAAACAAATTTCTTCCCAAAACTCTGGCCAATTAAAAATATTTTTTAAATGTGCTGGTTTGAACGTTGCTTATTTTCATCCACCAAGGAATGCAGTGGTGAAGAAGTGCTGCTCTGTCAGAGGGTCAGTGCTGAGGGATCACTGCTCTGTTGGAGTGTAGTACTGAGGGAGTGCAGCACTGCCACAGGGTCGGTACTGAGGGAATGTCACTATCGAAGGGTCAATTTTAAGAATCACAGCACTATTGCAGAGTCAGTACGAAGGTACTGGTAAACCCAAACCCCAAAAGCTGCACTACCAACCCAAACACTGACATCCTAATTCTGTGTGTAAGCACTTATCCCACAAAACCCTAAAATATTTCAGCAGGACCGTTCCCTGTTCTTTTACCAGACAGTATTTGCTCATCAAATAATGTGGCCCCTCTCATATGTCACTTATGTCCAAATTATTAGCTAATCTCTCAAACATAACTGAACTGTCTGCTTTGATGCTCAGGCACAATGGAGGAGAAAGATGACAGGCTTGATGCCATGTACTGATCTGGGTTAAGCTGATCTGCTGAAATGACATGAAGACTTCACATAGCCTCTCTTCCTGAGTTAAAGAATAAGAGAGAGGAGATACCTATGGGATACCCTGCCCTGAGTGCTGCCTAGTGTTAGATTGGACTTCCATGTGATGCGACCACATTTGAATGGCTCAGTGGTATTCAACTTCCAAGTCTCAAAGAATGAACAGTGAGAGAACATTACAGATCTCACTAGCTTAACTCTGATCTCAATAGATATCCACACACACACAAAATATATCTAGCGAGGCCTCTTGACTACCTGTCAAGCACAGGAATATTGGCTGATTACTACCGCTCTCTACTCCAGGAGTATTGAAAGTCATCTTAAGCTAGCGTAAAAGGAAGGTAAGTTGAGCATGTTCTAAATGGTGAGAAAATGAGTTAAAAAGCTGAAGTGTCTAAGTACACAAGTGCTTAAAAACTGATAGATCGGTACAAAAAGAATGAAAAGGTTTATTGGAATGATGGAATGTTTCATGGAAAGATAGATGACAAAGATAGGTAGAAACATATGTTGTAAAGAGGACATCAGGAGGTTTCAAACTGACAGAGTGGGTGAAAATCTGGCAGATGGAAACCGTAAAGACTGTTTCTATTCATTTTTCTATATTTTTGACTTGGACTGAAAGGAGAAAAAACAGTTTAAAAAAATAAGGATTGTGGAAAGGATCACTGTACTTTTAAAAAAGTAGGCCTCTGCCAAAGGGAGTGGTAGATGCAGGTATAGTTACATCCTTTAGAAGAAATTTGGACAGATACATGAATAGGAAAGGTTTAGAGGGATAGGAGTCAAACAGGCAAATGGAACTAGGTTAGTTTAGGTAACCTGGTTGGCATGGACAAGTTGGACCGAAGTTTTGTTTCCATGCTCTATGACTCGAAGTTCTGTTTACACTGCTGTTTGTTCAAGCAATGGAGGATGTTTAGATGCAGACAAGCTGGAACCAGGAGTGTGTACAAAATAAGATTCATCTGGCAACAATAGCTGATTGCTGTGGAAAGCCGACCAATAGTAGACGTCAAAAACCTTTTGCCTGCCAGTAACTATATATTTGGCTCCTAGGTAGTTGAACAATTTGTAGGTGTGAAATATTTGGTCAGAAGCCATCAAACCTCCAGAAAGGAAGGTGCCTTCCTTTTCTCTGAAACGATAAACAGCTGAAGCCTGAAGAAGGCCAGTTTATTTTCCCTCATCAGTGTAAACTGTGGGCTTTAACCAAGAGGTTAGTGACTTTATCAGTGTGAACCAGTCACTCTGCAAGCAAGAGAAAGTACCTGGAAAAAGAAAGATCCAAGATCAGCAAGTCCTGACAAGCCAAAAGAATGATCTCAGCAAACCTTATGGACAGGGATTATTCCCAGTTATTCCCTCACCTTTTTTTTGGGTTTGTCTGTCTCAGTATGTTGGGCAGTTTTATCAGGAGCTTAGAGTTTTAATTAGTAGAGTATTAGGACGAAAGATCCTAACTGGATCTATCTCTAGCTAGAATCTATTTATTTACAATAAATAGTAGTCTTTCGTGAGTCACAAAAAATTAGTACGTAGGGACAGAATGTGACTAAAAATATTAATGGAATGCTTTTCTCAATTACAAGAGGAACTGAACACAAAGGAAGGATGTCATGTTTCAATCATACAAGGCACTGGGAGACGACATCATAAATGCTGCATCCACTTCTGGTCTCCTTACTTCAAGAAGAATATAATGTATTGGGGGTGGATCAAAGATATCTGGTGTTATGAGGAAATGCTGGACAGACTGCTTGTTTCCACACTGGTTCAGAAGTGATAGGTGCTTTGAGTGCATAAAATCCTGAACAGTCTTAACAAAGTGAACGTGAAAAAGGGTTGTTCCCTCTTATGGATGACTCCAGAACTAGGGGACACTGTCTAAAAATTAGGGGGTCACCCTTTTTGACAGAGATGAAGAGAAACTTACTATCTGACAATAAAAAACTTTGGAAAACACTGCCTCAGAAAGTGGGAGAGGCAGGGTTATTGAAACATTTTAATCATGTGATGTGGGCTTCACCAGCATTTATCATTACCCATCCCAAAGTGCTCTTACAGTGGTGAATGTAAGCTTCCTTCATGAACCACTGCAGTCCATTTGGTTAATATATACCTACAATGCTTTTCAGGAAGAACTTCCAGAACTTGACCTAGTGCCATTAAAGGAATGGCAATATATTTCCAAGTTAGGATGGTGAGTGCCTTGGAAGGGATACTGGGGATGGTGGTGCTCCCACTTCACAGATGCCCTTGTCCTTCTAAATGGTCAAGATTCTGGGTTTGGAAGGTTCTGCCCTAAGGAGCCTTGGCAAACTGCTGCAATGCATCTTGTAGGTGGCACACACTGCTACTACTGAGCATTGATGGTGGAAAGAATGGACGTTGTGGGTGTGGTGCAAATCAAGTGGCTGATTTGTCCTGAGCAGTGTCAAGCTTCTTCAGTATTGTTGAAGCTACACTCATCCAGGCAAATGGGGAGTATTCCATCACACTCATGACTTGTGTCCAAACATGTGGTGCTGAAAAAACACAGCAGGTCAGGCAGCATCCGAGGAGCAGGAGAATTCCAGCGCCACACTTTTTGACTCTGATCTCCAGCATCTGTAATCCTCACTTTCTCCTCACACTCATGATTTGTACCTTGTTATAGAGTCAAAGAGTCAAACAGTGCAGAAAAGGTACTTCAATCCATTGAATCTGCACTGACAATAAATACCACTAAAGACATGCTAATTCCAATTTCCTGTTACAATATTTCAGGTGCTTTTTCAAATTTTTTTAATAGTTTGGTTTACAGCCTCTACTACCTTCCCAGGCAATGCCAGATTCCCAGCATCCTGACAGAAAATGTCTTTTACTCAAAGCCACTCTGAATCTCCTGACCATACCCTAAAACTATGCCCCTTTCTGACTGACCCCTCAACCAAGGGGAAGAACTGCTCCTTATTCACCCTGTCCATACCCCTCATATTTTTATATTCCTCAATATTGTTCCCCCTCAGCCTTCTGAGCTCTAAAGAAAACAATCCAAGCCTATCTAGCCTTTCCTTCTACTCAATTTATCCACTCCAGGCAAAATCTTATTGAATGTCCTCTGTTCCCCCTCTAGTGGTATTACATCCTTCTTGTTATATCCAGTTGTGGCCTAACCAACACTGTATAAAACTCTAATATCACTTCCTTGCTCTTGTACTCTATGCCACGACTGATGAAAGCAAGTGAACCATCTGCCTTCTTAGCTAGACAACTTTAGAGATCTGTGAATAATTACCCCAAGATCCTTCTATTCCTTTAAATTGCCCAGTGTCCTGCCCATTCATTAAATAATCCTTCATCTTGTTTGTTCTTATAAAGTGCATCAGCTCATACTTATCAGGGTCAAATATTATCTGTCACTGTTTTGCCTATCTGACCAACTCATCTATATCTTCCTGTAACCTACAAACATCTTCTTCACTATTAACCACTCCAATTTCGGAGTTGTCTGCACACTTGCTTAACATTCCCCCTACGTTTTTCATCAATAGCACTACTTTGTATACTATTACTAAATAGTTTCTTATCCATTTTGCCAAGTTTCCCTGAATTCCATGTGCTTTAATCTTCTCAAACAGTCTCCCATGTGGGACCCTGTCAAAAATTTTGCTGAAATCCATATAAATTACATCAACTGAACTTCTCTCACCCACACACACGTGATCACATTTTTGACAAATTCTCATAAATTTGTTAGGCATGACCTCCCTCTGACAAAGCCCTAATTAACCTATGCTTTTCCAAGTGGATATTAATTCACCCGTTCAGAACTTTCTCCAATAAGTTGCCGATCATTGTTAATATTGGATAGGCTCTAGGGAGTCAAGAGGTGAGTTACTTACTACAGGACTCCTGGTTTTGATCTGTAGTTGTAACCACAGTACTTACATAGGCTACTCCAAGATGTTCATCATAAGGACTCCAAAGCTGGGTAGTGCCACTGAATGTCAAGAGGCAGACGTAGATTCTTGCAAGGGAATCAAAGGCAATCGGGATCGACAAGAATGGAATTCAAAACACAATGGATCAGCCCTAAAGTTATTGAATGGCTGAGCATGCTTTAGGAGCTGAATGGCTGACTTCTGCTCTTAGTTCATACACTGGCCTTTATCTGTGTTGAGATGACATCAAGAGTCTGTACAGGGATACAGACAGGTTAAGCAAGTTTGCAAAAGCTTGGCAAATGGAATATTAAAAGGGGAAAATGTGAGATTATGCACTTTAGATAGGAGTTGAATGTTATTTAAATAGAGAAAGCATAAAGCTACAGACAGAGGGATTTAGAAATTCTCATGCAAAAATCACAAAGTTAGCAAACAAGTTCAGCAGGTAATAAGGAAGACAAATAGAATGTTGGCCCTTATTTCAAATGGAGCTGCTCTTCCAATCATAGACCAGTTCTCTGCCATAGTTGCTAATGGTAGAATTATAGAATAACTACAGGACAGATACAGGCCCATTTGGGCCATCAAATCTGCACCGACCCTGCGAAGAGCATCTTACCCTAATCCCATAATCCAGCATTTACCATATGTAATCCACCTAGCCTGCACATCCCTGAACACTACAGGAAAAACTAGCATTGCCTATCTACCTAACCTCCATTATCTTTGGACTGTGGGAGGGAACAGGAGCACCTGGTGGAAAACCACATAGACACAGGGAGAACATATAATCTCCACATATACACTCACCCAAGGGTGGAATCAAGCCTGGATCCTGGCACTGTGAGGCAGCAATGCTAACCGCTGTGACAACATGCTGCCTCTCAGAGTATGGGAATGGAGTGTAAAAACAGGGAAGTCTTACTAAAACAGTACAAAGGCACCTGTTAAGACCACATCTTGAATATTATGAATAATTTTGGTCCCCTTATCAGGAAGGCTATACTGGCATAGGAAGTGGTGCAATGAATGTTAATTAAGTTGACCCTAAGTATAGAAGGACTGTCTTATGAGGAAAGATTACATACGCAGGGCCTGTACTCATTGGAGCTGAGAAGAATGAGAGGTAGTCTTATTGAAACGTACAAGATTCTTAGAGGCTATGTCAAGGTGGATGTGGAAAGGTTGTTTCCCCTTATGGGAGAGTCTAGGACCAGAATTGGGGTTTGCCCATTTGTAGAACAGAGGCATAGAAATATAAGCACGGAAACAGACCCTTCAGTCTAACTTGTCCATGCCAATTCATTTATCCTAAATAAATCAAGTCCCATTTGCCAACATTTGGCCCATAACCCTCTAAACCCTGCCTACTCATATACCCATCCTGATTCCTTTTAAATGTTGTCATTGTATCAGCCTCCACCACTTCCCCTGGCAGCTCATTCCATACATGTACCACCCTCTGCATGAAAAAGTTGCCCCTTGGATCCCTTTTAAATCTTTATTTAAGACGGAGATGAGAATAAATTTCTTCTCTGAGACAGAAGTATATTCAAGGCTGAGATAATCACATTTTCATCAGTAATAGAACCAAGTATTATGGAAATCAGAGTTGAAAACTACCACATCAGCCATGATCTCATTGAAGGGTGAAGTAGACTCCATGGGCTGAATGGCATACTGCTGCTCCTGTTGCCAATTATCTCCAGGCTACTGGATTACAATAAGGTGCAAGTTATTCTACTTTGTATGGGAACCTAAGTTAGAATGGACATGTCATGGGGGAAGTGGGAGAGGGAGTTGAAATGGATGGTTACAGGAAGGTGGGGTTGGTTGGTGCGTATGGACCAGACATGTTCCCTGAACTGTTCTGAGAGTTTGTACTCATCTCCCAAATGTAGAGAAAACCACATCGAAAACAACGGATGCAGTAAATGAGGTTCGAAGATATGCAGGTACATCTCTGCCAGATTTGGAGTGATCCTTTGGACGCCCACACCTTCCCCCCCCCACCTTTGTCCAAGGCCCCAGAAGATCATTCCAAAACCAGCAGTGATTTACATGCATATCCTCAAACCTCATTTACTCCACCCGTTGCTCTCAATGTGGTCTCCTCTACATTGGAAACAGTTTCAGGAAATATATCTGGCCAGTATGCATCAACCAACCCCACTTTCCTGTAGCCATCCATTTCAACTTCCCCGATGACTTACATTCTGGGCCTCTTCCACCACCTAATCAAGGTCACCCGCAAAATGAGGAGGAACACCTCATCTTCCGCTTCAGGAGCCTATAACTACATGACCTCAACACTGAATTTATCAGTTTCCAAATTTCCCCTCTCCTCCCCCCACCCCCATGCCAGATCCAATCCTCCGACTCAGCTCTGCCTTTTGACCTGACCTACCTGTTTATCTTCCTTCCTACCTGGCCACTCCACACTTCCCATAAACCTATCACAATCACCTTCGCCACCTATTGCCCTTCCAAATACCTTTCCCCTAGACTACCCCTCCATTTATTTCTCAGCCCCCTTCCCCCTCCCCCTCCCCCTCTCCAGTCCTGACGAAGGGTTAAGCCCGAAACGTTGATTCTCTTGTTCCTCAGATGCTGCCTAACCTGCTATGCTTTTTCCAGCGCCACATTTTATTGACAGTGACTACTCCAGCAGTTGTAGTCCTCACTGTCTCCTAACCTCAGTTTAGACTCCCATCTGAAGAAGTGCCATTTAGTTGAGAACTCCAAACATCTGACCTGGAGAAGGTGCACAGGAAATAGACCAAAATGATACCTGGATCTAAGAAGGTTAAATTATGACAGTAGTTTTTAGAAACTAGGCTTACATTCCTTTGAATTCAGAAGATAAGAGTGATTTAAATAAGTAGTTTAAACTGCTCAAAAAGATTTGAAAAATTAGATGGACAGAAACTATTTTCTTTAATGGGGAAATCAAGATCATGGGGATGTTCATTTTAAAAGTACAGATAGGCAGTTCAAGAATGAAATCACAAAGGATTGTAAAAATCTTGACCTCTCTCTCTCAAGACTCAATGGATGCTCAGGGTCAAGTGCAGCTTTCAAGATTGAAATTGATTGACTTTTAGTTGAAAAGGATGTCCAGGGATATGGAACAAATGTGGGTAAATGGAGTCCAGATACCAATCAGATGTGATCTAATTGAAAGGTGGACCTGACTCACAGGGCTGAATAGCTACTCATGTTCCTCTGAATAGTTTAGCTGGACCATAAGACAGGAAGAAAGTTTAAGTACTTTAAAACTTGCTATTAAAGAAAAATAAAATGAGGATTGAAAGGAGTCCCTCACTGCAGCAACAATCCAACCTGACAACTCAATTGCACATTCATACAACACCATAAGAGCAACTCCAGAAAACACGATTCACAAAGAATTACACATATTGAAAAAAGGTATTTGTTTCAGTCAATTCCTAAGTCATCTCCTCTACCAAATCTACTCTGCCTTGTCCCTGGCATCACCCTAACTCAACCACGCCTGAGAACAGAGATCAATTCCTTTACTAGACTATGGACCAGACAGCAATGACTAAAAACATCAGATCACCCAAGGAGTCTGCAGCAGGGTCTCCTCAATTTTGCCTGATTGCAGACCTCAAAACAAATATATTTATTAAACGTGGAAGAGTCACAGCTTCATACAAAATAGTTTCACTGCGAAGCCCACTGAGGATCATTCCACCTCAAAAAGCAATATCCCCCACCCTTGTGGGAGCTAATCATTTTTCCATTTCTCTCTCACACATGCCTACAAGTCAGCAACACATCACCCCCACAATCAAGATTTCCTAGGTTTGAGTAAAATAAGTGACACATCCCAGGGGAAAGTTACTGCCTGTAGCCTGAAGATTGCCAGTACGTAAGGATCTGCTCTTTAATGCACTCAGTCAGTTCACAGCTCTGTGACTCTTCTCCCTCCCTTGGCTTAGATTCTGTATATCTGAGAATAGAGAAGACCATTCAGCACAGTTAAGCTTAGTTCTACCTGAGGCTGGAACTTATGCACTTGTGTGGGGAGGCCAGAAAGTGGGAACAGGAATATCAACTCTACTCTGCCTTTTTCCTAGTATCACCTCAACTCAACCAAGCCTGAGAATTGACATCAACTCCTTTGCTAGGCTGTGGACCAGACACCAATGACTAGAAACATCAAATCACACAAGGAGTGTGAAGAGCTGTTGCAGTGGGAATGACAGTGTACACAAACAAGAATGAGGTTCAAGAATGATCATTACCAACTAGAGCTCTGAATCCCTCTTCCTCTCTCATGTCACCTCTCTTCCTCACTGTTACAACCCCACAAATATCTTCCTATATTTAATGCTTAAATCCATACCTTCATCCGTTGTTTGTCCTCTTTGTTTCCTTTTCTCCCCTATATTTCCAATTATTATTGCACACTCCATTCTTAATCCAGACTCCCCAAACTCATTCTCACCACCTACTTCTCACATCATCTATCAACTCATCAACTCATCCACCCATCTCCCCTCTCTGCAAAATTGACTGCCCTCCTCACGCCACCGTCTCTTCATTCCTCATCCAAGCTTTCTTCCCTCTCCATCCCCTCTCCTGCTTATTCCTTCCCACATCCCCTCCTTCCTCCCCTCCACCCTTAGCCCCGCCACCCTCTAGCCCGTTTTTTTCCCCTACTCTCCTCTCGCCCATGCCTCTTCCACCGCTCTCTTCCTTCTCAACCCTTCTTGCCCCCTGTCTCTTTCCCTTAACCCCAATGTCACCCTCTCTCAACACCTCACGCCCCCACCTCCCCCGCAACCTCACCTGTGAGCAGCCTCCGCTCCAGCGCTCGCCGCCCGCCCGGCTCCTCCAGTTCCGCCGCTGCCCCCAATGCACGGTTGGTGAATTCCCTCTCAGCCCCAGGTGGCCGCCTTCTTCCTGCTGCTTTACAGCGAGAAGTTTATTTAGCAAACGGCTCTAGCGGAGTTTGCGGAGAGGAGAAGATCTCCCGGTCTTGGAAGGGCTCCTACCCCCGTTCCCCCCCAGTCGTTCCTGATCTTGGGTCTCTCCCAGTGTTCGCTTTCTGCCTTTCCCGATCGCGGGTCTTTTTCTCGGTCTCTCTCCCTCTCCCGGTTTCCCCCGTGTTGGGTTCCTCTCTCTTCTCCCGATCTCTCCCCTGATCTTTAATGGTGTCTCTCTCACACACTCACACTCAGTCCCCTGATATTTCACGATCACTCCCAGTCTCTCGTGATCTTTCCCGGTCTCTCTCTCTCTCTCTCTCTCCCCCACCCCGCCTCCGTCTATCCCGCTCTCACTCTGTCCTGATCTTTCCCGTTCTCTCTCTCTCTGTCCTGATCTTTCCCGTTCTCTCCCTCTCTGTCCTGATCTTTCTCGTTCCCCCTCTCTGTCCTGATCTTTCCCGTTCCCTCTCTGTCTGTCCTGATCTTTCCCGTTCCCTCTCTGTCTGTCCTGATCTTTCCCGTTCCCTCCCTCTCTCTCTGTCCTGATCTTTCCCGTTCCCTCCCTCTCTCTCTCTGTCCTGATCTTTCCCGTTCCCTTCCTCTCTCTCTCTCTGTCTTGATCTTTCCCGTTCCCTCCCTCTCTCTCTGTCTGTCCTGATCTTTCCCGTTCCCTCCCTCTCTCTCTGTCCTGATCTTTCCCGTTCCCTCCCTCTCTCTCTGTCTTGATCTTTCCCGTTCCCTCCCTCTCTCTGTCTGTCCTGATCTTTCCCGTTCACTCCCTCTCTCTCTCTCTCTGTCCTGATCTTTCCCGTTCTCTCTCTCTCTCTGTCCTGATCTTTCCCGTTCCCTCTCTCTCTCTCTCTGTCCTGATCTTTCTCGTTCCCTCTCTCTCTGTCCTGATCTTTCCCGTTCCCTCTCTCTCTGTCTGTCCTGATCTTTCCCGTTCCCTCCCTCTCTCTCTGTCTGTCCTGATCTTTCCCGTTCCCTCTCTCTCTCTCTGTCCTGATCTTTCCCGTTCTCTCCTACAACCAGCTAGCCTGGGGAAAGTAGTCCGAGGCAGTAAGACGTCTCACTGCCCTCTCTCCGCACAACAGCATCCTTCCGCCAGGGGGGTAACATGGCCCAAAATTCACCCATTTCACTACAACCTGCATCAAATACATTAGGCCAGGCCAAGCCTTGCTGCGGACTCTACAGGATGTGTTTTAAACAGCACAGTGTTCCGAGGGTTGGTTGAACTCTATGGCGGAGGAAGCTGCAGAACCGGGGACAATAGAGCCTTTAACAAATGACTAGGGAGTGAATGGCCCGGGGGGAGAAGGGGGAGGGAAAAGGAAAAGGGAGGGGGGAGGGAAAAGGAAAAGGGAGGGGGGAGGGAAAAGGAAAAGGGAGGGGGGAGGGAAAAGGAAAAGGGGAGGGGGTAGGGGAGGGGTGGGAGGGGGTTAGGGGGGAGGGGGGGGTAGGGGAGGGGTAGGGGGGGGAGGGGTGGGTGGGAGGTGGGAGGGGGGGGAGGGGTGGGTGGGAGGTGGGAGGGGGGGGAGGGGGGGTTTGGGGTGGGAGGGGGGGGGGAGGGGAGGGGGGGGAGGGAGGGGGGGGAGGGAGGGGGGGGAGGGAGGGGGGGGAGGGAGGGGGGGGAGGGAGGGGGGGGGAAAGGGGAGGGAGGGGGGGGAAAGGGGAGGGAGGGGGGGGAAGGGGAGGGGGGGGGAAGGGGAGGGGGGGGGGAAGGGGAGGGGGGGGGGAAGGGGAGGGGGGGGGGGAGGGGGGGGGGAAGGGGAGGGGGGGGGAAGGGAGGGGGAAGGGGAGGGGAGGGGAGGGGGGGGGGGAAGGGGAGGGGGGAAGGGGAGGGGGGAAGGGGAGGGGGGGGGAAGGGGGGGGGGAAGGGGGGGGGAAGGGGAGGGGGGGGGAAGGGGGGGGGAAGGGGGGGGGGGAAGGGGGGGGGGGAAGGGGAGGGGGGGGAGGGGGGAGGGGAGGGAGAGGGGGGGGAAGGGGAGGGGGGGGAAAGGGGGGGAGGGGGGGGGGAGGGGGGGGGAAAGGGGGGGAGGGGGGGGGAAAGGGGAGGGGAGGGAAGAGGGTGGGAAGGGGGGAAAGGGGGTGGGAAGAGGGAAAGGGGGGGTGGGAAGAGGGAAAGGGGGGGGTGGGAAGAGGGAAAGGGGGGGGGTGGGAAGAGGGAAAGGGGGGGGTGGGAAGAGGGAAAGGGGGGGGGTGGGAAGGGGAAAGGGGGGGTGGGAAGAGGGAAAGGGGGGGAGGGGGAGGGAAAGGGGCGAGGGGGAGGGAAAGGGGGGGGAGGGGGAGGGAAAGTGGGGGGGGAGGGGGGAGGGAAAGTGGGGGGGGAGGGGGAGGGAAAGTGGGGGGGGAGGGGGAGGGGAGGGAAAGTGGGGAGGGAGGAGGGAAGGGGGGGAGGGAAGTGCGGAGGGGGGAGGGAGGAGGGAAGGGGGGAGGGAGGAGGGAAGGGGGGAGGGAGGAGGGAAGGGGGAAAGGGGGAGGGGGGAGGGAAAGGGGGAGGGGGGAGGAAAGGGGGAGGGGAGGAGGGGGGAGGGGAGGGAGGGGGGAGGGGAGGGGAGGGAGGGGAGGGAAAGGGAGGGGAGGGGAGGGAAGGGGGAGGGGGAGGGAGGGAAGGGGGAGGGGGAGGGGAGGGAAGGGGGAGGGGGAGGGGAGGGAAGGGGGAGGGGGAGGGGAGGGAAGGGGGAGGGGGAGGGGGGGAGGGGAGGGGGGGGGGGGGAGGGGGGGGGGGGGGGGGAGGGGGAGGGGGTGGAAAGGGGGGTGGGAAGGGGGAAAGGGGGGAGGGGGGTGGGGAAGTGGGGTGGGGAAGGGGGGGAGGGGGGTGGGAAAGGGGGGGAGGGGTGGGAAAGGGGGGGAGGGGGGGAAAGGGGGGGAGGGGGGGAAAGGGGGGGAGGGGGTGGGAAGGGGGGGGAGGGGGGGAAAGGGGGGAGGGGGTGGGAGGGGGGGGGGGGAGGGAAGGGGGAATGGGGGGTGGGAGAGGGGGAAGGGGGGTGGGAAGGGGGGAAAGGGGGGGAGGGGGAGGGAAGTGGGGAGGGGGGTGGGGGAGGGAAGTGGGGAGGGGGGAGGGGGTGGGAAGTGGGGAGGGGGAGGGGGGAGGGAGTGGGGAGGGGGGAGGGAAGTGGGGTGGGGGGAGGGGGGGGAGGAAGGGGGGAGGGGGAGGGAGGGGGAAGGGGGGAAGGGGGAGGGGGGGGAGGGGGAGGGGGTTGGGGGGGAGGGGAGGGGTAGGGGGAAGGGGGGGGGGTAGGGTGGGGGGGAGTTGGGGAGGGAAGGGGGGGGAGGGGAAGGGGGGGAGGGAAGGGGGGAGGTTGGGGGGAGGGGGGAGGGAAGGGGGGAGGGGGAGGGAAGGGGGGAGGGGGTGGGAAGGGGGGAGGGGGAGGGAAGGGGGGAGGGGGAGGGAAGGGGGGGGTGGTTGGGGGGAGGGGGAAGGGAGGGGGGAGGGGGAGGGTTGGGGGGTGGGGGAAGGGAAGGGGGGGGTGGGGGGAGGGGGGGGGAGGGGAGGGGGAGGGGGATGGGGGGGAGGGGGGAGGGGGGAGGGGGGAAGGGGGGAGGGGGGAGGGAAGGGGGCAAGGGGGGAGGGAAAGGGGGAGGGAAAGGGGGGGGAGGGGGAAAGGGGGGGGGAGGGGGAAAGGGGGGGAGGGGGAAAGGGGGGGAGGGGGGAAGGGGGGGAGGGGGGAAGGGGGGGGAGGGGGGAAGGGGGGGAGGGGGGAAGGGGGAGGGGGTGGGTGGGGGCGGAAGGGAGGGGAGGGGGGGTGGGGAGGGGGGTGGGGGGGAAGGGAGGTGAGGGGGGTGGGGGGAAGGGGGAAGGGGTGGGGTGGGGGGGAAGGGAGGGGAGGGGGGGGGTGGTGGAGGGGGGGTGGGGTGGTGGAGGGGGGTGGGGAGGGAGGGGAGGGGGGTGGGGAGGGGAGTGGGGAGGGGGGGAGGGTAGGGGGGGGGAGGGGGGTGGTGGGAGGGGAGTGGGGAGGGGGGTGGTGGGAGGGGAGTGGGGAGGGGGTGGGGAGGGGAGGGGGAAAGGGGGGAGGGAGGGGGGGAAGGAGGCGGAGGTGGAAAAGAAGATAGGCAGGCAGGACATATCATGGGGACAGTGCTGAGCTGGAAGTTTGGAACTGGGGTGAGGTGGGGGAAGAGGAAATGAGGAAACTGTTGAAGTCCACATTGATACCCTGGGGTTGAGGTGTTCCGAGGCGGAAGATGAGGCGTTCTTCCTCCAGGCGTCTGGTGGTGAGGGAGCGGTGGTGAAGGAGGCCCAGGACCTCCATGTCCTCGGCAGAGTGGAAGGGAGAGTTGAAATGCTGGGCCACAGGGTGGTGTGGTTGATTGGTGCGGGTGTCCCGGAGATGTTCCCTAAAGCGCTCTGCTAGGAGGCGTCCAGTCTCCCCAATGTAGAGGAGACCGCATCGGGAGCAACGGATACAATAAATAATATTGGTGGATGTGCAGCTAAAACCTTGATGGATGTGGAAGGCTCCCCCCCTTCCCCCCTTTAGGGCCTTGGATGGAGGTGAGGGAGGAGGTGTGGGCGCAGGTTTTGCATGTCCTGCAGTGGCAGGGGAAGGTGCCAGGATGGGAGGGTGGATTGTAGGGGCGCGTGGACCTGACCAGGTAGTCACGGAGGGAACGTGGGTTGGGGGAAGGAGGAAAGGGGTGGGGAGGGGAAATTATCCCTGGTGGTGGGGTCTTTTTGGAGGTGGCGGAAATGTCGGTGGATGATTTGGTTTATGCGAAGGTTGGTGGGGTGGAAGGTGAGCACCAGGGGCGTTCTGTCCTTGTTATGGTTGGAGGGGTGGGGTCTGAGGGCGGAGGTGCTGGATGTGGACGAGATGCATTGGAGGCATCTTTAACCACGTGGGAAGGGAAACTGCGGTCTCTAAAGAAGGAGGCCATCTGGTGTGTTCTGTGGTGGAACTGGTCCTCCTGGGACCAGATAGGGCGAAGACGTAGGAATTGGGAATACGGGATGGCATTTTTGCAAGAGGTAGAGTGGGAAGAGGTGTAATCCAGGTAGCTGTGGGAGTCGGTGGGTTTGTTAAAAATGTCCATATCAAGTCGGTCGTCATTAATGAAGATGGAGAGGTCCAGGAAGGGGAGGGAGGTGTCAGAGATGGTCCAGGTAAATTTAAGGTCAGGGTGGAATGCATTGGTGAAGTTGATGAATTGCTCAACCTCCTCGCGGGAGCATGAGGTGGCGCCAATGCAGTCATCAATGTAGCGGAGGAAGAGGTGGGGAGTGGTGCCGGTGTAATTATGGAAGATCGAATGTTCTACGTAGCCACATAAAGAGACAGGCATAGCTGGGGTCCATATGTGTGCCCATGGCTACCCCTTTGGTCTGGAGGAAGTGGGAGGATTCGAAGGAGAAATTGTTAAGGGTGAGGGCCAGTTTGGCCAAACGAATGAGTGTGTCGGTGGAAGGGTACTGTTGGGGACGTCTGGAGAGGAAAAAATGGAGGGCTTGGAGGCCCTGGTCATGGCGGATGGATTGGATATCCATGGTGAAGATGAGGCGTTGGAGGTCGGGGAAACGGAAGCCTTGGAGGAGGTCAAGGGCGTGGGTAGTGTCTAGAACGTATGTGGGGAGTTCCTGGATTAGGGGGGATAGGACAGTGTCGAGGTAGGTAGAAATGAGTTCAGTGGGGCAGGAACATGCTGAGACAATGGGTCGGCCAGGGTGGTCAGGCTTGTGGATCTTGGGAAGGAGGTAGAACCGGGCAGTGCGGGGTTCCCGGACTATGAGACTGGAAGCTGTGAGTAGGAGATCTCCTGAGGTGATGAGGTTCTGTATGGTCTGGGAGATGATGGTTTGGTGATGGGGGGGGTGGGGTCATGGTCGAGGGGGCGGTAGGAAGAGGTGTCCTCGAGTTTGCGTTTGGCTTCAGCGGTATAGAGGTCAGTGTGCCAGACTACCACTGCGCCCCCTTATCTCCTGGCTTGATGGTAAAACTGGGAAGTGGCCTTGCCCTGTCCAGACAACTGGGCACTAGCCCCAGATAGGCATTGGCTTTATCCAGACAACTGGGCACTGACCCCAACTTGGCAACAGCTCCATCCACACAACATGGTACAGACCCCACTGCTCATTGACTCTAGCCACACAGCTGGGCACTGGACTCTTCAATGCATCGAGGCATCAGATATTGGCCCTGTCAACATATCTAACACTGGACATAATCCCTTCAATACACTGGGCTTCGAACATTGGCTCCTTCAATACATCTGAGCAGTAGCTACAGGACCAAGTACAACTGACATTGACCTTTTCAATACAACCAGCATTGGACAATGGCTCTTTCAAAACAAGTCATTTTGTAAATACTACAGACAATGGTTACTCACTATTTCAATACAACCCTCACTGGGCACTGACCTTTTCAATATAACTGGCACTTGACTTTTAAATACACCTAACACTGGACATTAGCTATCTCCATACAACCAGCATTGGAAATCCCCCTTTCAATAAAACTAGCATTGCCTTTTTAAATACAACCAGCATAGGACACTGACATTCTCAATACAGTTGGGCACTGGTCTTTTTTAATACAGTTGGTGCTGGGTCTTGACCTTTTCAACACAACCAGAACTGGCCTTTTTAATACAAAAAGCAATAGCCACTGACCATTTCAGTACAAGCATCACTGAGCCTCGGCCTTTTTAAGATAATTATCACTGGACCACAGCCAACTAATAATAAACAACTGTGCTTTTTAATGTAACTGGCATTGGCAACTGGCATTTTCAACATAACTAGGGATGGGTTGGCCAAAGCAAAGGGTGCACATTTGATAATGCTAATGTATTTTTAACTTCACCTTGGATTAGAGGAAACAGGAAGTCAAAGAATTACACATTGGAGACGACATTTAATTTTCGGTCAACACAACCCCATAATGTACTTTTTTGACACATTGTTCATATATGTAAATGAGATTTGGGAGCAAATGGGGAAGGGGGGGATCCTAAAGAGACAAAAAGGGAGAAAGAACATAGGTGCCCTGAGTTCTGCAACTGAGAGGCTGTCGGGGGGGTAAAACTAGACACCCTGAACTGGATAGAATGTAATTAATATGCTAGAATCCCCACTCTCAACTGGAAAGTATGCTATTTGGTGAGACTGAAATCGAGCTTGACTGTGATGCCAACCATAGCTGAACAGGCTGCTAAAAATCAATGTTTAGCCTCATGTGATATAGAGAAAGGCAGCATATAGTCTGCAATCGGACAGCCTGGAGAAGCTCAGATGATGTCAGCTGGGGATGATATCAGTTTAGTGCATGCGTCTGTTAATAATCTTACCCTCAATGGAGGAAGGGCTCTTTGTCCAGCGTCAAGAAGGCAAGACAGTAATGAACAAGCAGTGTCCCATGGGATCTTTCCATTCTTGGAAAGTTGACCAATGAGATTTGGACACATTCTTAACAGGAACTGAAGGGAATGTCATCTTCAGGAATCACCTCGTGACTATTTCTATAGTACCAATTTTAATTCTGCTCTTAAATCCCCTGCTCCTGCTCCTCCTGAAACCATTGGCTCTTTACCAAGGTGCCAGCTGAGCTCCTGACACACCATCAACCATGGGGTGCATTATAGCCAAACCCTGTTCACATTACACATTAAACCAGTTTGGCAGAAAGACAGTAGCAGGGATCAGAGTAGATAAACGCTGCCCAAATCCCCCAAGGTTAGTGAGGTCAATTGTAAAAGCCTTGTTGACACCCTCACCCTGTCCCAGATGAGACCAAAAACCCCAGCAGAGACCAAGGAATGGATCCGGTCTTGTATTGGCGGAGGCAGCAGCAGCCTTGAAGGGGAGCATAGAAAAGCAAGGGAGCCATGAGGAAAACAAAGACTCAGAAATGAAGGCAAGAACAAACCACACAATGCCCTGAGCATTTCCCTAACTCGCATACCTTTAAGGTGCCTTAAACACCATTATTCACAGCACTCCCACACCCCACTTCCCCATCCCCCCACTTCCCCATCCCCCCTCATATTCCAGCCACAATGAAATCTCCTGGGAAAGGCCAAGAAGAAACCCTTAAGTGAGGGGGAGGGGTGTCTCAGGAGCACTGGGTTAGAAGTACAGGGTGAGAAGAGTGAATCAGGATTGCACCAGGATTCAGTATGGTACTTATCGTGCAATGATTGCTGCCATGTTGCCTGTAATTGCTATTGTCCTCTTTTAAAGCTTCACATCAGAAATCTCTTGTAAATAGATCTGGAGAGAGAGAATTTACTGGGGCAGACCAAAGTGTATGACTTCTTTAAAAAAATGCTGGCTCTCAGGAGCACTGTGCTTGGATCATTTGATGTGGCTTGCTGGGTGGGGATTTAGGATGCTGAAGTGCAGTGAAGGAATCAGGACTGATGTGATTCCCTGCCCCCACTTTCACCCACCCACACACATACGCACACACACACTGCCTGTGAGTTCAGACAGACTGAAGAGGCAGCAGAAGGTCTTTTGTCTGAGACTTGACAAAGAGCCACTACAGACAGCCTGCCCACATAGGCCACCAAGTCAGCTGGTCTCTCTTAAAGAGACAAGCCACTGTAATGCAGGAAGCTAATAGGGGATTGTTTCCCCCAACTTTTTCTCAAAGCAACCATCTGGTGTGGTTGTGTTACCCAACTTGGGGGTAGCCCAATTTAATTTTTTCTTCATCACCACCCCAATCTTCTTGCGACCTGTGCAAGGTTAGTTGAACTAAGAAAATTGAGTTAAAAAGCCAATCAGCTATGATCTGACTGACAACAAACTCCTGTTCTGTAATCAGCCAGAATACTGTCAAGCTGGATTAAGACAGAGATGGACAAAAATTCTCTCTCACAGAAGGCAGATATTCCAAAAGACCATAAGGTATAGGAGTAGAATTAGGCCATTTGGCCCATAAAGTCTGCTCCATCATTCGATCGTGGCTGATAAGTTTCTCAACCACATTCTCCTGCCTTCTCCCTGTAAGTTTCTAAAAGGTCATTCATTCTCTCTGAAGCTCGTGTCTCCTACTAGAGGAAACATTTTCTCCACATCCATTCTATCAGTATTCTGGAAGTTTCAATGAAAACCCTCCCATCCTTCTAAATTCCGTTGAGTACAGACCCAGAGTCTTCAAATGCTCCTCATATGACAAGCCCTTCATCCCCACGATAATTTTTTAAATCTCCTCTGGATCCCCTACAAGACTAACACAACCTTAAGACCATAAAACCATAAGACATAGGAGCAGAACTTAGGCCATTCAGCCCATCAAGCCTGTTCTGCCATTCAATCATGGCTGATAAGTTTCTCAATTCCATTCTCGTGCTTTCTCCCTATAACCCTTGATCCCCTTGATACTCAAGAACCTATTTTTCTCAGTCTTAAATATACTCAATGATCTGGCCTCCACAGCCTTCTGTGGCAATAAATTCCAGAGATTCACCAATCTCTGGCTGAAGACGTTTCTCCTGATCTCCATTCTAAAAGGAATTATTCTAAGGCTGTGCCCTTGGGTCCTAGTCTCTCCTAGCAATGGAAACATTTTCCTAACATTTACTCTGTCCAGGCCATTTAGAATTCTGTATGTTTCAAATAGATCCCCCCCTCATCCTTCTAAACTCCATCGAATATAGACTCAGAGTCCTCAAATGTTCCTCATATGTTAAGCTTTTCATTCCTGGGACCATTCTCGTGAACCTCCTCTGAAAACGCTTCAGGGCCAGTACACGCTTCCTGAGATATGGGGCCCAAACCTGCACACAATACTCCAAATGTGGTCTGACCAGAGCCTTACAGAGCATCAGAAATACATTTCTACTTTTATACTCAAGCACTTTCAAAATAAATGCCATCATTGCATTTGCCTCTTAACTTCTGATTCAACCTGCAAGTTTACCTTGAGAGAATCCTGGACTAGAACTACCAAGTCTTTTTGCACCTCAGACTTCTGAATTTTCTCCCCATTTAGAAAATAGCCCATGTCTCTATTCTTCCTACCAAAGTGCATGATCTCACACTTTCCCACATGGTACTCCATCTGCCACTTGCCTACTCTCCTAACCTGTCCAAATCCTTCTGCAGCCTCCCTGCTTCCTCAATGTTACCTGTACTTCCACCTATCTTTGAATCATCTGTAAACGTAACCAGAATGCCCTCAGTTCCTTCATAAAAAGTTGTGGTCCTAACACTGAGCCTTGTGGAACAACACTTGTCACTGGCTGCCATCCTGAGAACAATCCTTTTATCCCCACTCTCTGCTTTCTGCCAGACAGCCAAGTTTCCACCCGTGCTTGCCTCGAACACCATGGGCGCTTATCTTACTCAGTAGCCACCTGTGCGGTACTTTGTCAAAGGCCTTCTTGAAGTCCAGGTAGATAATATCCATTGGCACTCCTTGGTCTAACCTGTTTGTTACTTCCTCAAAGAATTCTAGCAGATTTATCAGGCATGACCTCCCCATGGATGAAACCATGCTGACTTTGCCCTATTTTACCATATACTTCCAAGTATTCAGAAATCTCATCCTTCATAATGGATGAGATTTCTCCCTCAGATAAGGAGACCAAAATGGTCACAAATGTGGTCTTGACCAGAGTTTTATACAGTCTCAGCAGTACACTCCTGTTCTTGTATTCTAACCCTCTCAAAATGAATGCTCACATCGTATGTGCCTTCCTAAGTGCCACTGAATCTGCATGTTAGAACTGAGATGAGGAGGAATTTCTTCAGCCAAAGGATGGTTAACTTACAGAACTCATTGCTACAGAAGGCTTGGGAGACCAAGTCATTGAGTGTACTTAAGACAGAGATAAATAGATTCTTGATTAGTAAGGGATCTAGGGTTATGGGGAAAAGGGAAGAGAATAGATTTTAGAAATATATACGCCATGATCAAATGACAGAGCAGATTTGATGGGCCAAATAACCTTATTCTGCTCCTATATCTTATGGCCTGACACTAACCTTAAGAGAATCCTGATCTAGGACTTCTATATTCCTTTTTGCTGCAGATTTACAAAGTACTTTCCCCATTTAGAAAATAGTCTACATCTCTATTCTTCTGTCTAAAGTGCATAACTTTCCCACATTGTATTGCATCTGCTACTTTTTTATCCATTCTCCCAGCCAGCAATCCTCATCTTCTCAATAATACCTGTCCCTCCATCTTATCATCGTATTATCTGGCAAACTGAGCAACAATGTCCTCAGCTCCTTCGTCCAGGTTGTTAATGTATAACTTGAAGAATTGTGAACCCAGCACTGTACCCTGCGGAATTCACTCATCACCAGCTGCCATACTGAAAGAGACTCCTTTATCCCCACTTTCTGCTTTCTGCCAGTCAGCCAATCTTCTATCCAGGTCAGTACCTTACCTCTATAGCCACGGGCTCTTATCTTATTTAGCAGCCTCCTGTGACGGCATCTTGTCAAAGTTCTTTTGGAAATCAAAATAGATCACATCCATTGGCTTTCCTTCATCTAATTTGCTCATTATACCCTCAAAGAGTCCTAACAGATTTGTCAGGCATGACCTCCCCTTGAAGAAGGCATGCTGAATCAGCCCCACTTTATCATGCACTTCCAAATACCCCGCAATCTCATTCTTAATAATGGACTCTAAAATCTTATCAATGATCAAGTTCAGGCTAACCGACCTATCATTTCCAATTTTCTGCCCCCCTCCCTTCTTAAACATTTTTCAGCCCTCTGGACTCTCCCTGACTCTCGTGATTCCTGGAAAACCACCAGCAATATCTCCATCATCTCCTCAGTTATCTCCTCCAGAAATTTGGGGTGTCGTCCATCTGGTCCCAATGATTTATCCAACTGTTGATTTTTCAGCTTCCCTAGCACTGTCTCCTTAGTGACAGCCACAACCCTCACCTCTGCCTCCTGACTTTCTTGAAGTTCTGATAAGCTACTGCTGTGTTCACTTGTGAACTCTCTTCCTCAAAAGGTAGTGAAAGCAGAGTCTTTGAATATTGATTCTTGATAAGTAAGGGGGCAGTGGGAAGGTTATCAGGGGGTAGGTGTGAATGTGGAGTAACCAAATCAGCTGAATGGCGGAACAGGCTCGAATGGCCTATTTATCCTCCTAAGATGAAATGTATGAAAGTGAATCTTAACTAGTGCCACAGTTAACTACTGTCCCTTTCAGTACCACAATGAGGACATGCGGGAGAGAGCATCAAATTCGCACTCTCACCAAATGAATGTGCTGCATTTTTACAGGCACTTTCAAAAGGAATAAAAAAAGGGATTGCCACAGTTTCCTGACCCCACTTGAAGAGCAAGGTCATGGGTACATCTGCACAAAAGAAGGATTACACCTCATAATAATGCTCCCTGAAAGTAAGTATCAGGTCAAGCAACCTGTTAAGGTATCAGAGAGAAATCTTTTTCAAAATGAGGGATCTCACTTACTTATTAATGTAGTCCGCTTAGTCAGCCAGTGATCCTTGTAGCTTCGGACTCCAATGGGAACAGGAGAACCTGTAGATAAGCACCAATGAATTTAATCCTGAGGAATCCAATATCTGACTGATCAAACAACCAAACAAATGTCCATTTTGTCATCTTAAGTTTTCTTTCTAATTTATATTATACAGTATTGTCCTCCAGTCCCCATCATCTCCTACGCAGACTTAGAGTGTTCCTCCAATTAAGAATATGAGTTCCAGGTCTTTCATTACAACTAAAATAGAAATTAAACAGCACTAGCTGCAAATAATGTCATAGCTGAACAACTAAAAATTGCATTTATGTAGCAACTTTCATCTGGGAAATATCCCTAGGTACTTCATGATAATGTGATCAAAAGCCAACAGTAAACATGGGAGCTACTAGACCTGAAAGCATGGTCCAAGATTTTGATTTTAAATAGTGATGTGAAGAGAGGAATTCCAATTGGTGCTGATTATCATGCTGCAAATTGTGTTGTAGAGCCTCAGTAGTGGGACAGTATAACTACAATATGACTTGCAGTTTCCATTATAAATGTGGTCATAGGATTTCAACAGGAAAGTTCACAGAAACAGAGCAAGGACAGAAGATAATGTAATGCATTATTGGATGCTTTGGAGAGGGTGCAGAGAAGGTTTACGAGGATGTTGCCTGGTATGGAAGGTGCGAGCTATGAAGAAAGGTTGAGTAAGTTAGGTTTATTTTCATTAGAAGAAAGGAGATTGAGTAGGGAAACTGATTGAGGTTTACAAAATCATGAAGGGTATAGGCAAGGTGGATAGAGACAAGCTTTTTCCCAGAGTGAAGGATTCAATAACGAGAGGTCACACTTTCATGGTGAGAGGTGGAAAGTTTAAGGGGGATACATGAGGCAAGTACTTCACACAGAGGGTGGTGGGCGTTTGGAACGTGTTGCCAGCAGAGGTGGTAGAGGCAGGCACAGTAGATTCATTTAAGATGCGTCTGGACAGATGCATGAGTAGGTGGGGAGCAGAGGGAATCAGATGCTTAGGAATTGACCAACTGGTTTAGACAGTACATTTGGATTGGCTCAGGCTTGGAGGGTCGAAGGACCTGTTCCTGGGCTGTAAATTTTCTTTGTCCTTTGTTCTTTGGTAGATAGCAAGATATCAACATAACTGGAGATAAATTAAAATGTTACACTGTTTTGATAGTCTGCTTACCATCTTTTGGTACATTCATTTCTGGTGTCCTGTGACCTTTCTTAATCTGTTAAAACAAATAAAATTCACATTTAGACAGGTCCTTTCTAAGTGAAATGCCACAAAGCACTTTTCACACAACAGATGATTTTTACGGTGTAGTCTAACACAACAGCTAATTGAAACACATAGTTCCAGAAATAGCAAATGAATTTAATATGGTTTAGCTATTTGGGTTGAGAGTCAGGAATGTTGACCAGAAACTTATCAGGCCAAGTCAGAGATATACTGTGGCTACAAGATCAGGTCAGAGTTTAGGAATTCAGTAGCAAGTAACTCACCACCATATACCAGTTGCAAGTCAGGACTACGAGGGAATACTCCTCATTGGCCTCGAAAAGTGCAGCTCCAACATTAGTCAAAATGTTTGACAACATCCAGCACAAAGCAACCCCTTGACTAACACACCCACAAACATTCACCAACACTTCCCGCCACTATTGATGCTCAGTGGCAGCAGTGTCTACCAGCTACAAGATGCACAGCTACAACTCATCAAGGCTACTTGAACAACACCTTCCAAACCATGATCACTACCATGCAGAAGAAAAGGCAGCAGATACATATAATCCACCTCCAAGTCACTCACAACATGGCTTAGAAAAATATTGACGCTCAGTCAAAATTCTAGCTCTCACTAATATAACTGTGGGTCTACCTACACATGGACTGCAGTAGTTCAAGAATGCATCTCAGCACTAACTATTCCAGTCTAGATTAGAGTGGTTCTGGAAAAGCACAGCAGGTCAGGCAGCATCCTAGAAGCAGGAAAATCAATGTTTCGGGCAAAAGCCCTTCATCAGGAACTAACTATTCCAGGGCTAATGCTTGCCAATAAATACTGGCATAACCAGTGAAGCCCATGAATATTGCATGTCAATTTTCAGTAGTTACATGCTCTATTTCAGATAAAACGTCATATCAACAAAGTTTAGATTAGATTACCTCCGGTGTGGAAACAGGCCCTTCAACCCAACAAGTCCACACCGACCCTCTGAAGAGTAACCCTTTTCCCTCTAACTAACGCATCTAACCTATGGGCAATTTAGCATGGCCGATTCACCTGACCTGCACATCTTTGGACTGTGGGAGGAAACTAGAGCACCCGAAGGAAACCCACACAGACACGGGGAGAATGTGCAAACTCCACATAGTCGCCCAAGGCTGAAATTGAACCTGGGACCCTGATGCTGTGAGGCAGCAGTGCTAACTACTGAACCACTGTGCCGCCCCTTAAGTCAATGGTCATTATCGTCTTTCGAACTGTTCACACTATGTTTTCCTTTCTCACTGGCATTTTAAATTACCTGCTTCTCCATTTTGAAACCTGTTTTGTCCGCTTATTCTTCAGGGTAAATGGTGAACGAAAGTGATTTAAACAAATAGCGATTCTTGTTCCTGTATTTTTTTTTACATTTTTTGTTCACTGAACTCTTACTGCACTTGGTTAATATTATATAGTTTTTAAAAGGGCTATATTTTTTATTCAATTGTTAAGACGCCTTGCTGATTTTGCATTTTTTAATTTTATTCTTTTATCATCTTGGTTTGGAACTGGGAAATGTGAGCCAAAGATGAGTTTTGGACTGTGGCTAACAAGCTTGTGTTAAAGGGAAAACAAACCAAATTGGCTTTTATTTATTCATTAACTGCAGGTTGGTTCCTAATCAAAAGATTCTGCAGACGTTTCATCACCAGAGAAGAGCATTATGTTTAAACTGATAGCAGAAGTTGGCTATCAACAAGATCAGTACCTGGGAATTGGTTCCAGTAAGTCTGGATAAGATCTTATGCTCAAGCAGATGGCAGATGTTGAATGGTAACCGGGTTCTCCTGAAGATGGACAGTGTTTCAGGAAACGGTCAGAGTAAATGGATTTTGGACTGTGTTTTATGAGAGAAAAGGAATCTAGCTATTGATGCTACAGCATGAAAATTTGAAATCTCCTTTCCGTAACCTCCCATAAACAGCTCTTGAAAGCTCAGAGAATAGAAAACTAAATTTTCTGTATTATTGTCTTTATCTAAGTATAAGGGTGACTCTGAATGACATCTTCAGAAAATCAACCAAGAAATCATCAGATAGGCCTGTGGAACAATGCATTATGGAAACCACTTAAATAATCTGGCCAGTTTTGTTATTTTCTTTTATTTATCCCTTAACTGTGTTTGTTTCTGTCCATCTTTTGTGTTAATGGAGGTGAAACAAAGGCTTTTGGGTCTATAGCACAGGCCAGTTAGATATGGCATTTGTGCTCTGCTGAAGTTACTATATTGTTGAGATTTTGGAGAAAACTTGTACCTCAGGTTGTGGATCAAGTTGTAAAGTTGCTTTCTGAGATTTTGGTAAATGGGGTCAAAATTGATATATTTGTTGATGGAGTTCCGGTTTGAATGCCAGGCCGCTTGGAATTCCCCTGTGTATCTTTATTTAGCCTGTCCCAGGATGGATGTATTGTTCCAGTCGAACTGGTGTCCCTTTTCGTCTGTGTGTATGGATACCAGTGATAGTTGGTCATGTCTTTAGGTGGCTAGTTGGTGCTCATGTATCCTGGTAGATAGCTTCCTGCTCGTTTGTCCAATGTAACGTTTGTTGCAATCCTTGCAGGGTATTTTCTATATAACATTCATTCTGCTGGTTGTTGGCAACAGGGTACTTTAAGTTCATCAAGAGCTGTTTCAGTGTGGTGGTAGGTTTGTGAGCTACCACGATGCCTAGGGACCGGAGAAGTCTGGTCGTCATCTCCGAGATGTCTTTGGTGTATAGCAGGGTGGCTAGAATCTCTGGGTGTGTTGTATCTTATTGTTTGGGTCAGTTATGCAGGAATTGGCGGACTGCGCTTATTGGGTGCCCATTATTCCTGAATACGGTGCATAGGTGTTTTTTCTCGGCTTCTCATAGTTCCTGGGTCTTGCGGCTTGTTTAAATAAAGTCCTCAAGGAGCTCTGTTTGTGGGTGTTAGGGTAATTGCTCCTGTAGTTGAGTACCTGGTCAGTGTGTGGCTTTCCTATAGAGGCTGGTCTGCAGCTCTCCATTGGCTTTACATTCATCCTGGGACAACACATCTGTCCTGGGACAGGCTAAACAAAGACACGCATGGGAATTCCTGGAGGCCTGACATTCAAACCAGAACTCCATCAACAAACATATAGATTTGAACCCCATTTATCAACCTCTCAGAAATAGAACGGGAAATGATATCACCTGGATGTATGTTTGCTCGCTGAGCTGGAAGGTTTGTTTTCAGACGTTTTCGTCAACACACTAGATAAAATCATGACTGAGCCTCTGGGTGAAGCACTGGTGGTATGGTTTGCTTTCTATTTATGTGTTTAGGTTTCCTTGCATTGGTGATGTCATTTCCTATGGTGATTCCATTTCCTGTTCTTTTTCTCAAGGGTGGTAAATGGGATCTAAGTCAATGTGTTTGTTGGTAGAATTCCAGTTGGAATATCTTGCTTCTAGGAATTCTCATACGTGTCTCTATTTGGCTTGTCCTAGAATAGATGTGTTGTCCCAGTCAAAGTGGTGTCTTTCCTCATTTGTATGTAAAGATACTAGTGGGAGTGGGTCATGTCTTTTTGTGGCTAGTTGATGTTCATGCATCCTGGTGGCTAGTTTTCTGCCTGTTTTGTTACTGTTCTTGCAAGGTATTTTGTAAATAGCAATAGTTTTGCTTGTTGTCTGTATAGGATCTTTCAAGTTCATTAGCTGCCGTCTTAGTGTGGTGGTGGGTTTGTGGGCTATCATGATGCCAAGAGGTCTGAGTAGCCTGGCATTCATTTCTGAGACGTCTTTGATGTAGGGGAGAGTGGCTAGGGTTTCTGGAATGTTTTGTCTGCTTGTTTGAGTTTGTTGCTAAGAAATCAGCAGACTGTGTTCAATGGCACCCATTTTTTTTAATACACTGTATAGGTGATTTTCCTCTGCTCTTTGTAGATCCTCTGTGCTGCAGTGTGTGGTGGCTCATTGAAATAATGTTTTAATGCAGCTTCGTTTGTGGGCATTGGGATAACTGCTTCTGCAGTTCAGTATTTGCTCTGTATGTGTTGTTTTCCTGTAGACACTGGTTTGAAGTTCCCTATTGGCTGTTTGCTCCACTGCAACATCTAGGAATGTCAGTTTGTTGTTGTTTTCCTCCTCTTTTGTGAATTTTATGCCAGTAAGGGTATTATTGATGGTCTTGAACGTTTCCTGTAATTTGTTTTGTTTAGTGATGACAAAGATGTCATCCATGTAGTGGACCCAAAGTTTGGGTTGGATGGTTGGCAGAGTTGTTTGTTCCAGTCTCTGCATTACTGCCTCTGCTAAGATCCTACCACAATAAATCGAGACAGATAAATAGCAAGTGGGACAGAACACCAGAGGCTCACTGGTGATGTTACCTAGCATGGTGATGAAGCGTCTGAGAACAAATCTTCTACATTCTATCAGTTCAGCGAGCAAATTGACAACCTGTTAATAAATTGCTAAGTCTTTTATTTAAAATACAAACTAGTGTCTGGAATTTATTATTCAGAGTCTGGGATTGGTTATTCAAAAGTCTGGTTAGGAACCACTAGGGTCAATTTTGAGGCGTCCCAATTTAATTTTATTGTGTTACAAACATAGAGGTAGAAAGGCTGATTTAGATTGGTTGTCTGTCTCCATGTCATAACACAATGGATACTATTACAGGTATAGAATCCTTTATCCGAAATTCTGAAATCCAACAAGCTCCGAAATATTTTTCATAGAGTGTGGAACGTTATTTTGGCATGCAATCAGGTGACCTAACTCCACACCCACTCAAACCACATCAATCAGATGTGACATGGTGGCGTGGCCCAGCACTGGCAGGCGTCAATTGTGTCTCAGCACTCATACTATTCACATGTGCATCTGCTGTTCGGTAATTTTTAAAATTTCATTGTGAAAATGTTGTTTATTCCAAAATCTGAAAAATTCCGAATTCCGAAAACAATTGGCCCCAAGGATTTCAGATAAAGGATTGTGTACCTGTATCTGTACCACCATTTCTGAATCTAATTGATCATGGTATTGAAGGCTTCTAGATTTAAACCCTGAATAGTAAAGATAGAGGGAGGTGGCATTAAGAAAGGTGAGCATTAATGCAGAAATGAAACTAACACAGGCACCATGGGTGAAATGGCCTCCTTCTGTGGCAGATTCATTTCTGTATCTTCCAGCAACAGTTACATTTCTTTCAGAACATTAACAATCAAGAATAAACAAATGTTACAGGCCTTTTTATTGCCCCTCTTATAGCCAATCTCCCAGCACCACATCCATCGGTTTGAAGTCAATGTGCAATCCTCAGACATTAGTTTACGTCTCTGTTGATACTGCATGTTGTTCCTGTGCTTACTAGTTCCCGTTTTGCATTGCATTTGCTTTCTTAATTGGCAATGGAAACCAAATGTGAGGCTAATCACTTCTTTGCTGACACTGTCAGGTGCAATTTGTGTCAAAGCTTTCATGTTCCATGTTTGCAATCATCATTGGTTCCCCTACTGCCCTATTCTCCCGAACCCTCTCCAAATCCCTACAAAAATTCCAACTCAAGCCCTGCCCAGGAAATTCTTGCCATCCAGCTCTAACTGGAGTTAAACAGAGATACCAGAGCATTGCTGGATTTGTGCTGTAGATCAACAGAGGGAGGAACATTGCAACCAAATCAACAAGAAAGCCAATGATGTTAGTGAAGGCAGATTTCAGTTATCCACTCAGGAGATGGAGAAACCCAAGTCTGGAACAGGAATCACGAGATTCGCCATGGACCTTTCTTGTTGTGTTGATAATTGCAACACCTCTCACACTCACTGCAATTCTTTATAAGATGAGGTGATATTGTGTTGGGGATAAAGAGAGGGATGAGAAGACATAATCCAAGAAAGATGAGATATCTGGAAAAATATATTTAATGTAAGCACGAATCAGGATTTGATGTGAGGAAAACTCGTATATTAAAAGGAATCTCAATTCAGAAAAAAAGTGCTCAGTATTTTTGGGATGATAAGGTTCAGAGAGGGAGGTACAGACATAAGATGTGTGTGCTTCTCATTCCCAGCACTGACCTGAGGAAGTAAGCACCAGATGAATATCTAAAATTCCCAATATTGAGGACATCCTTTACACCAGATGACTCAGCCCATTGTAGCGACAAAACATTTGTGATGCTAGCTATTGCTGCAAACCACATTAAACCATACTCAATTCACTGACCAATAAAGGCAAACATACAAACATTTTCTTTACTAGCCTCAATTTGTATGAGTGCGGAGGGGTAAGGGAGGAAGGGGCAGGGAAGTGGGTGTTGTGGAGATGGGGAAGGGGAGGCAAGGAATGGTAGGAGGGAGAGAAAGGACAGAATGAGAGAGGTAGGAAGTGGGTTGATGGAAGGCAAAAAAAGAGATGCCATCAGCAGGTGGTCTGATTTTGACAAGTTTGTGATAGGTGTTACTGTGCAGAAGCTTCAGCATGAAAAGCTCAACAGAAAATGGAACCAAAGAAAGCTGAACAGTGCCACCTGGCTGTTACCAAGGAGACTGTTTCAAATCGAGTCATGGAGTCATAGAGATGCACAGCACAGAAAAAGACCCTTCCATTCAACTTGTCCATGCTGACCAGATATCTAAATAAATCTAGTCCCGTTTGCCAGCATTTTGTCCATATCTCTCTAAATCCTTCCTATTCAAATGTCTATCCAGATGTCTTTTCAATGTTGTATTTGTACCAGCATCCATCACTTCCTCTGGCAGCTCATTCCAGATGCGCACCACCTTCTGCATGAAAAAGCTGTCCCTTAGGTCCCTTTTAAATCTTTATTTCTCTCACCGTAAATTTATGCCTCTAGTTTTGGATTCCCCTACCTTTAGGAAAAGACATTGTCGACTCAGTCTAGCCATGCCCCTCATGATTTTATAAACCTCTGTAAGGTCACCACTCAGCCTCTGACGCTCCAGAGAAAATAACCCCAGCCTGTTTAGCATCTATAGCTCAAACCCTCCAATCCTGACAACATCTTTGTAAATCTTTTCTGAATCCTTTCAAGTTCCACAACATCCTCCCTATAGCAGAAAGACCAGAATTAAACAGAGTATTCCAATACTGGTCAAACCAATGTCCTCTACATGACCTCCCAACTCCTATACTCAATGCAATGACCAATAAAGGCAAGCATAAAAAACATCTTCATTATCCTGTCTACCTGCAATTCCACTTTTAAAGAACTATGAACCTGCACTCCAAGTCTCTTTGTTCAGTAATACTCCCAGAAACTTACCATTAGGCATACAAGTGAATAAATCTGGAGACTATCCCACAATATAAAGAAATAGATTAAATGTTGGCAATGTTACACTCTCTCTCTCTCACTCACTCCCTCAAATATGTTCGTATTTTCAATAATATTAGAAACCTATGATTATATTACTTCCAATAAAATTAACACTAGCATGTAACAATGAGACAGAGAAAATGTGATTGTCCTTCTTAGAGCAGAGAGTGTGAAGGGGAGGTTTAATTGAAGCATTCAAAATCAGGAAGAGGTCTAATACAAAGGAAGATATTGTTTCCAGGGCAGAAAGGTTAGTAACCAGAGAGACCAAAGCTAAAGAGAATCAGCAAAAGAACAAAAGGGACAACATAGGAAGAGAGGTAAGCCATTCAGCTCTTCAAGGCTGTGCAGTCTTTCAATAAGATCATAGCTGATCATCCACTTCAATAACTCTTTCCCTTTATATTTCCTATATTTTTAAATCTATCTCTACTTTAAACAGAGCCAATAAACTGAGGTTCTACAGCCCTCAAGATTATAGTTTACCAAACATTCACCACCTTCTGAGTAAAACAGAATCTGTGTATTTCAGTTCTAAGTGGCGTTCCCCTTACTTTCAAAATTGCTTTGGACTCCCCAACCAGTGGAAATATCTTACCAGCATCTATCCTAGTCATTTATGTAATTTTTAAGTTTCAATGAGATCACCTTTCATTCTTCAAAACTCGAGAAAATACAGGTCCTCTCTTCATAGGACAGTCATGTCACCTCAAGAAGTCTGGTGAACCTTTAACATACATACAAACACAGGTGGTTGACAGGGCCCTTAGCCAGGTCTGACCCATCTCCCATATTTGGCCTCAGCCTCTCTCTTCCCTTCCACAAAAGCGATAGGATTCCCCTTGTTCTCACCTACCATCCAACCAGCATACACTCAATAAGATCTTCAGCAACCATTTCCTCCTTCTCTACAGGGATGCCAACAGCAGACATATATTCCCCTCCCCTCCCTTGTCAGCCTTCCAAAGGGACCATTCACTCTGGGACATCTGGTCCACTCTTCTTCACTCCCAACACTCCCCTCAGCCCACAGCATCTTCCCCTGCAATTGCAGAAGGTGTAACATCTGCCTGTTTACTTCCTCCCTCCTGAGTCTCCAAGGCCTCAAAAACACCTTCCAGGTGAAGCAGCACTTTACCTGCTCTTCACTCAATCCAATCTACTATACTCGCTGCGCACTATGTTGTCTCCTTTACACTGGGGAAACAAAGCACAGACTGGGTGACCTTTACAGAACTCCTATGTACTGTCCACAAAAATGACCCTGAGTTTCCAGTTGCCTGCCACTTCAACACACCACCATGTTTCCTGGCTAGCATTTCTGTCTCAGGCTTGCTGCAATGAAGTTCAGCGCAAACTGGAAGAACAGCACCTCATTTTCCACTTGGGACCTCTGCAGGCTTCTGGACTCAATATTGAGTTCAACAATTTTAGGGCTGGAGCACCTTCCTCCCCTGTGCTGACCCCAACCCTCAAATACCAGGCCTTGACATCAAATGGCCTGCTACCACACACAACCCATTGCTAGCTACTAATAGTCCCCATTCTCCCAACCTGACCTTTATCCATTCCTTTGTCTGTCCAACTGTTTTTCTCTCTCTTTGGGCTCTATCTCCACCTATCATTTCCTCCTCTCCCACCTCCCCCAACTTCTGCATAAATATCAACAATTTCCTAGCTACAATCAGTTCTGAAGAAGAGTCAATGGAACCTGAAACATTGACTCTGCTTTCTCACCATGGACGCTGCCAGACCTGTTGAGTTTTTCTAGCAATTTCTGTGTTTCATTTGGATTGTCAGCATCTGCAGTTCTTTCAGTTTTTTGTCTGGTGAACCTTCATTACACTCTCCCTATGGCAATAATATCTTTTCTGAGGTAAAGGGATCAGCATGGCTCATAGCACTCCAGGTGTAGCCTAATTAAGCTCCTACACAATTAAAGCAAGAGTTCACTAATCCTCTTGCGATAAACATATCATGAACCTTCCTAATAACTTGTTGCACTTGCATGTACGTTTTAGGTTACTCATCAAAAAGGACACCTGCGTCCCTTTGTACACACTACGATATCCAACCTGTTACCATTTAAGAAATACTCTAAACATCAGCTTCTCTACTCAACATTGATAACCTCACTTTTTTCACACTATATTCCATCTGCCATGCTCTTACACACTAAATCTGTCCTAATCCTCTTGAAGCTGCTTTGCCTCCTCCTTATGGGCACACATACCGACCTTATTTTGTGTCATCTGTGAACTTGAAATTATTACATTCTGTTACCACATACAAATCACTGACATAGATTGAAGGCATTTGGGGTCGTAGTACTGATTCCTTGCAATACTCCCCCAGACAGAGCCTGCCAATGCAAGAATGACCCATTTTTAAAATGTGATTTGTTGTTATCTGGAATGTGCTGCCCGACAGGGAGGTAGAAGCAGATTCAATAGAAAGTTTCAAAAGGTAATTGGATAAATTATGGAATCATAAACTCATACAGTATGGAAACAGATCCTTCGGTCCTTACAGTCCATGCTGACCAAAATCCCAAACTAAACTAGTCCCACCTGCCTGCACTTGGCACTTATCCCTCCAAACATTTCTTATTCATGTACTTATCCAAGTATCTTTTAAATGTTGTAACTGTACCCACATCCACTGCTTCCTCTGGATGTTCATTCAACACACGAACCACTCTCTAGTAAAACAGTTATCTCTCATGTCTTTTTAAAATCTTTCTCCTCTCACCTTAAAAATATGACTCCTGTTTTGTTTATTTTTGTAAACTTGTAAAAATGTTAAATTTCTAATAAGAATACCTATAAAAAAAATGCCCCCTAGTCATAGAATCATACAGTCACAGAGATGTACAGCATGGAAACAGACCCTTCGGTCCAACCCGTCCATGCCGACCAGAAATCCCAACCCAATCTAGTCCCACCTGCCAGCACCTGGCCCATATCCCTCCAAACCCCTCCTATTCATATACCCATCGAAATGCCTCTTAGTCTTGAAATTTCCCACCAGGAAAGAGACACCTTTGCTCAAAGGTCTGAGCAAAGAAGGCAAGCATGCTAAACACCTCTTGAACCATCCTATCATATGTGATGCAAACTTGAAAGAATTATGCACCTGAATTCCGAGGTCTCTGTTCTACAACTCTGCCCAAGGCCTTACTTTTAATTGTACAAGTCTTGCCTTTGTTTATTTTACCAAAATACAATACCTCACATTTATCCAAATTAAACTCCGTTTGCCACTCTTCAGACCATTGACCCAATTGATCAAGATCTCTTGTAATAAAATCAGAAATTGCTGGAAAAGTTCAGCAGGTATACCAGCATCTGTAGAGAAAAATAAGAACCTCAGAGTTTGTAACCTTCTTCACTATCCACTTTATCACCCATCCTGGTGTCTTCTGCAAAAGTACTAACCATGCTTTCTATTTTCTTATCTAAATCATTTAAATAAATGACAAACAAAAGTGGACTCAGCATCAATCCCTATTGAACAATGCTGGTCACAGGTCTCCAGTCCAAGAAAACAACCCTCCACCATCACTCTCTGACTCCTGCTATTAAGCCAATTTTGCATCCAATTGGCAAGCTCATTCTGAATCCCATGTGACTATCCCTCATCATTCATTGCCTCTTCAAATGCACACAAATCCGATCTTTCAGAATCACTTTGAACATCTTACACACCAGCAAAGTCAGACTCACAGGTATATTATTCCCAGACTTCTGCTTACATTTCTTCTTAAACAAAGGCACAACATTATCCACTCTTCAGTCATTCAGCATTTCACCTGTATTTATAGATGATACAAATATTCCACAATTTCCTCCCTAACTTCCCACAAAATCCTGAGATATACTAGATCAGGTCCTGGAGATTTATCCACCTCTACATCTTCTAAGACCTCCAGCACTTCCTCGTTTGCACTGTGAACTGTTTTCAAAACATCAATATTTATTTTCCTAAGTTCTCCAGCCTCAGTTTCTTTCTCCACAGTAAAAATTGATGCAAAATATTCATTTAATATCTATCCCATTTCCTGAAGTTCAACACAAAGACGAGCTCTGTGATCTTTAAGGGGCCTTACTCTCTCTCCAGTTGCTGTCTTGCTCTTAATGTACTTGTAGAGTCTCTTTGGATGATCCTTAACCTTATTTGCCAAGGCTATCTCATATCCTGTCTCTGCCTTCCTGATCTCCCTCTTAAGAATGCCCCGACATTTTTTATACTGATAAAGTGATACTGATACTGGGAATGTATACTATACTCCAGATGTGGTCTCACCCTGCATAATGAAAGCATAACCTTCTTGGCTTTGTATTCAATTCCCCTCACAATAAAAGGTAACATTTGATTAGTTTTCCTGACTACTTGCTGCTCCTTTTGTGATTCATGGACTTGGACACTCCGATCCCTCTACATCTCAGAGCTCTGTAATAACTTACCATTTAATTAATATACTTACTTTTATTCTTCCTGTCACAATGGACAATTTTACATTGTTTCACACTATAAACTCCATATGCTAGATCTTTGCCTAGTCACTTAAATAATATTCCCTTGTACGTCCTTATGTCATCTTCACAATGTACGGTGCTACCCATCTTTGTGTAATCAGCAAACTTAGCAATCTTATCTTCCACCCCTTCATTCAAATCATTTCTATGAATTCTAAATAGTTGAGGGCCCTGCGTTGATCTCTGTTATGCACTGCTCATAAGTTCTTGCCAACCAGGAAGTGACCCATTTATAACTACTCCATTTTCTATTAGCTAACTAGTCTTTTATCCATGCTAATATAGAATCATAAAATTTTACAGTACAGAAGGAGGTCATTTGATCCACTGTGTCTGTAAAAGCTCCCAAAACAGCTCCCTAACTAGGCCTACTCTCCAGCCTAACTCTGCAGCCCTCTAACTTTATCACTTTCAAACATGTATCCAACTCTCTTTGAAACTGCCTATGGAATCTACCTCCACCACTCTCCCAGGTCGTGCATTCCAAATTCTAACAACTCTCTGATTAAAGAAATTCTCTTCATCTCACTCTTAGCTCCCTTGTTGACAATCTTGAAATTGTGACCCCTACTTACTGACGTACTAGCAGAAACAGAATCGCCTTCTTTACCCTGTCAAAATTGTTCATAATTCTGAACACCTCAATTCTTAATCTTCTCTGCTCCAAGAAGAAAAAGCCCTATCTGTCCAATCATTCCTTGTATTGAAAATCCTTTATTCCTGGTATCATTCCAGTAAATCACCATTAACCTTTCTCCAGGACTTTAACATCCTTACTTAAAAAAGGTACTGAGAACTGAACACAATACTCAAATGTGGTCTGACCAATAATTTGCAGAGGTGTAGCATCACTTCCTTCCTTTTATACTCAATGCTTCTATTTATAAACCCAAGAATCCTATTGCCTTCTTAACAACGGTTTCAACTTGCCTGACCATCTTCAGAGAATCATACACATGAACCTTGAGGTCCCTGTGCTGCTGTCATCTCCTCAAAGTTGGACCATTGAACCTGTATATGTCTCCATGTTCCTTCCACCAAAATGCGTTACTCCACATTTCTCTGCATCGATATTCATTTGCCAGGTGTCTGTCCATTTGGCCAACTTATCAATGTCCCTCTCAAGTCACTCAGCATCATCCTCACAATTTAGTATTCTCACTAGTTTAGTACGTAAACAAATTTAGAGATTTTACCCTCAAAAGCCATTTCCATGTCGTTTATATAAATCAAAAGAAGCAAAGGTCCTCATACCAATTCCTTGAAACATCACTTTCAATTTGTTTGCAATCTGAGAAATGCCCATCTATACCTATCTGTTTCCTATCTTTCGGCCAACTTCTAATGCATGACGCCAAGAGCCTATCAATCCTGAACATTTCTAATTTGCTAACCAACAATCTTTGTGGCACAATACCAAATATTTTTCTTACCCTCTGCACCATGAACTTTTATTTTTCATATTAACCTTTTAAATGGGTGGCACAGTGGTTAACACTGCTGTCTCACAGCGCCAGAGATCCGGGTTCAATTCCCACCTCAGGCAACTGACTGTATAGAATTTGCACATTCTCCCCGTGTCTGCGTGGGTTTCCTCCGGGTGCTCCGGTTTCCTCGCACAGTCCAAAAATGTGCAGGTCAGGTGAATTGACCATGCTAAATTGCCCGTAATGTTAGCTGAAGGGGTAAATGTAGGGGTATGGGTGGGTTGCGCTTCGGCAGGTCGGTGTGGACTTGTTGGGCTGAAGGGCCTGTTTCCACACTGTAAGTAATCTAATCTAAAAAATGGCATCTTATCAAATGCCCATAAGCAGTTTCCTGATAACATGCTATCAGATTAACTGCCCTGTCAGTCCTTGTTTTCTCTCTTGCTTCCCTTTCTGAATAGGCATGTTAATTTGCTAAATTCCAGTCACTGGGACCGCTCAAGAATCTGAGAAATTTTGGAAAATGAGAAGCAGTGTCTCTCTGCAGCTGCCTCTTTTTTAACCTTAGGATGTTGGCCATTCTGGCATGGGGACTTGTCAGCTTTTAGTCAATGATTTAAAGTTCCTGACTCTCTTAGTCCCTTGGTTAGCCCTACACCTGTTATATCCTTTGTGTTTGAGTTTGAATAGTGTCAGGGACGTGGTGGGTTTGAATGGTGTTGGAGATTCGATGGGTTTGGATGGTATCGGTGAGGTGATGGATTTGGATGGTGATGGGGAGGCAATGGGTTTGCATAGTGATGTGGAGGTGATGGGTTTGGATGGTGATGGGGAGGTGAGAGGTTTGGATAGTGACGGGAGGTGATGAGCTTGGAAGGTGATGGTGATGGAGAGGCAACAGGTTTGGATGGTGATGGGGAAAGTGAGGGGCTTGGATGGGGATGGGGATAGGGAGGTAAGAAGTTTGGATGGGAATGAGGAGATGAGGATTTGAAACCTGAATACAAGCTGAGGTGACTAGTTGCTGTCAGGGGCAACCATTTAACAGATGCTCTTAATAACTTAGGTGGCAACAAGATGGCTTCTCGATGCAAATAACATGACAAAATGGCTTCTAGGCTGCAAATTGACAATTCTGCGAAAGCTGCATAAAATGGCTTTTAAGTTACTCACTGCTAATTCTGCAATAGCTACATAAGTGACTTACCACAGTCTGCTTCAATAAAGATTAGCAGACAATGTGCCCTTTAAAGCATAAAAATAACTCAACAAGATAAGACATTACTGACCATCCTAACTGACCTTCAAATGCAGGTGCAATAGCTCAGTAAGTGAGATAAGGATGGCCTGAGTGTTGGAAAATAAAGTTGGCTCCCAGGAAGTATCATTGGACTAAGTAACTGTCATAGAGATGTCCAACACGGAAACAGACCCTTTGGTCCAACTCGTTCATGCTGACCAGATATCCTAAATTAATCTAGTCCTATTTAGAGTCATAGAGATTTTTTTTGAGAAGATTTGTAGCTTGGATTGAGGTTCTGGATGGAGGTTTGCCCGCTGAGCTGGAAGGTTCATTTGGGTTTGATGAAACCCAAACATATAAATAGAAAGCAGAAATTATCAGCAGTGCTTCGCCTGAGGCCCACTGAAGATGTTACCTAGTAGGGTGACAAAATGTCTGGAAATGAACCTTCCAGCTCAGCAATCAAACCTACATCCAGAGTCATAGAGATGTACAGCACAGAAACAGACCATTCGGCCCACCTCATCCATGCTGACCCAATCTAGTCCCACCTGCCAGCACCTGGCCCATATCCCTCCAAACCCTTCCTATTCATATACCCATCCAAATGCCTTTTAAATGTTGAAATTATACCAGCCTCCACCACTTCCTCTGGCAGCTCATTCCATAAACGTATCACCCTCTGAGTGAAAAAGTTGCTCCTTAGGCCTCTTTTATATCTGTCCTCTCTCACCCTAATCCTATGCCCTCTAGTTTTGGATTCCCCGACCCCAGGGGAAATACTTTGTCTATTTGTCCTATCTATGCCCTTCATAATTTTATAAACCTCTATAAGGTCAAAGTCTGAGAGAAGATTTGTAGCTCGGGTGCCCGTTGTTCTGGTTCTGTTCACCGAGCTGGGAATTTGTGTTGCAGACGTTTCGTCCCCTGTCTAGGTGACATCCTCAGTGCTTGGGAGCCTCCTGTAAAGCGCTTCTGTGACCTTTCCTCCGGCATTTGTAGTGGTTTGAATCTGCCGCTTCCAGTTGTCAACCGTTTGAAATGGGGATAGGCACAGAAGACTCCTGCACCACCTACCTACCTCTCTTACCTTTCCTGGAGTTAACCCATCTATGCAACTGTATCTAAGACTTTCCCCCCTTCCTGTCATCCATCAATTCCCCTTGCTCCTGTAAATTCCTCATTGCCTCTAACAGCCTCTCCAACTGATCCATTCGATCTGATAGGATTCGCAACCAACAGCATTCATTGCAGATAACCTGTAAACTCAGTAACCCGTAAACTCTCCCTAAGCTCCCACATCCAACAAGAAGAGCATATCAATGTGGGCAGCACGATGGCTCAGTGGTTAGCACTGCTGCCTCACAGCACTAGGGTCCCAGGTTTGATTCCAGCCTCGGGTGACTGTGTGGAGTTTGCACATTTTCCCCGTGTCTGCGTGCGTTTTCTCCGGGTGTTCCAGTTTCTTCCCACAAACCAAAGATGTGCAAATCAGGTGAATTAGCCATGCTAAATTACCCATAGTGTTAGGTGCATTAGTCAGAGGGGAACTGGGTCTGGGTGGGTTACTCTTCGGAGGGTCGGTATGGACTGGTTGGGCCGTAGGGCCTGTTTCCACACTGTAGGGAATCTAAACTAATCTAGTAATGGCCATTTTTGCTTCTTTCAATCTACATACCCAGAAAATAGCACTGTCTTATTCCTGTACAAAACACTGCTCCAGATTAAATTAATACTTATGGCTTATATTTTAAGTTTAATCAAGAGACATAGCTCAATAAGACATATAATCAAGAAAGATCCCACTTTACTTACTACTATAGACTTATCTACTTCTGTGCTGTGACCTCACCCAGACAGGTTCCTCCAAGATCAGTTGTGAATTTCAGTTTTTTAATTTTCCCAGACATAGTCTGATGTCCAGCGATACATTAATTCAACAGCAAAGGCAGTAACTGCTAACTCTGTCAGTTAGCAATGTGAGTTTCTTTCTCTCTCCTGCACTGACCTCACCATGTGCTTCCTTTGTTTGTTCTTCTCTCTTTTAAAAGTGCTGTTGTTTTGACTATTTTTTTCTCCAAAGTTCCAAAACAATGCAACAGCATATAAAACAGTAATTGCTGCTCCTGGAATTCGAGGAAATCACCTCCAAACCCTAAAATACCTCAAAAAAGGAGCTACTGTTACAGCCAGAAATTTTTCCCGTCCTCCATCTTGGATTACCCAGAATCCTGTACCAGCATTTGGCCCATCTCTCTAAACCCTTCTTATTCATATACCCTTCCAGATGTCTTTTAAATGTTGTAATTGTACCAGCCTTCACAACTTCTTCTGGCAGCTCATTCCATACATGCACCACACTTCACAAGAAAAAGTTGCCTCTTAGGTACCTTTTAAATCTTTCCCCTCTTACCTAAACCTATGCCCTCTAATTCTAGATTCTCCCACCCCAGGGAAAAGACCTTATCTTTTTACACTATCCATGCCTCCCATGATTTTATAAACCTCTATAAGGTCACCCCTTAGCTTCCTATACTCCTGGGACCATCCATGAGTTTACTGAACCTTTTGCATTGGGGCATCCACTTGCATAGGTCTAAACTCTTGGCATTGATCGCTATGCATTTGAGAAAATTCTGCCATTTCTGAAACAAACCTAAACCAAATACCTTAATGAGAAACAGGTGATGTGCCAACTAGGTTCCTGTATGAAACTGCTTCCTGTTGTGCTATACCCAGCAGAGGTTAATGTTTTCAGCAACACAGGAGCAGAATCAAGCCTGTCAACTCCTCAAACCTGCTGAGCCATTCAAAATCATGACTTATTGTCTACCTTGATGCTATATTCCCAAGGGATTCCTATATGCCTTGAAATCATGAGTAACTACAAATCTATTAATCTCTATCTTGAAATCACCAAATGATGGAGCTTCCACAACCCTCCAAGGAAAAGAATTCCAAAGATTTATCACCCTCTGAGCGAAGTTGGTCCCACTCATCCCACTCATAAATGGTCTGCCCCCTTACTATGACACTATCCCCTGACTAGATACCACAGCCAGGGAAAATATTATTTCTGCATTTACTCTGTCAATCTCTGTCAAGAGTTTTGTAAGTTTCTAAGAGACTGCCTTGTTTCTCAAAACACCAGAGTGTACAGGTGCAAGTTCCTTAACAGGACAGTACCATCATCCCAGGGAAACACAGGATATCTTTCCTTAGGCAAGGAGAGTAGAATAGTACACAATACTCAGAAGCAGTGTCACCTTGTATTTGTAGTAAGATACTTTTACTCCTATACTCAAATAACATTGTGATGCAGGCCAATATACCTTTGTGTCTTCCTAATTGTTTCCTGCACCTGCATGTTAGCTTTCGTGACTCATTAAAGATAAGTCCCTTTAGACATCCATACTTCCTAAATACTTATTTAAAAAATACATTTCTGTTTTCTCTACCAAAGTTGATAACCTCACCTTTTACCACATTATATTCCATTTGCCATATTCCTGTCCATTCACTGACCCTATCCAAAACCCCTTGAAACCTCTCTGCAGCCTCATCATAACTTTGATTCCCTTGTGGCATTATTGCTAATTTACTAATCTAGAGAACAAAAAGATTTCTGTTTCTGTTTGAGATTTCCAGAGAACTGCAGATGCTGGAAATGTGAACAGAATCAGAAATGTCAGGAGTACCTCAGTCGATCTGGCAGCATCTATGGAGAAAAAACAGACCCAACCTTTCAGGTCCAGTGACCCTTTTTCAGTACAAAGATAGCTTACTGAGGTTTTCTAACAATTTCTGTTTTTGTATTAATGCAGAGACGCAGGTAATGTTGTGGGGATTCGGGTTCAAATTCCCCTACAACAGATTGTAGTATTTGAATTCACTAAAAATCTGGAATAAAAAGCCCATGGTGAACATGAAACTGCTGTTGACTGTCAGGAAAACCCATCTGTTTCATTCATGCCGTTTGGGAAAGGACAAAGTCAGCAGTCACATGACAACAAGTTATGGTCCAACAGATTTATTTAAATCACAAGCTTTCAGAATGCTGCTCATCATCTTATGATGGCACAACATTCAGCACCATTCACAATTTCTCAGATATCCAAGCAGTCTGTGTTCAAAAGTATCAAGGCTCGGACAATGTCCAGAATTGGACTGTCAACTAGAAAGTAATATTCATGACACACAAGTGTAATAACAGAGAGTCTCACCATTAGCTCTTAATATTTTACCTACATTACAATTCTACATGCCCTTGCATCTACATTCAAAAGGGGTTATCACTGATCAGAAATTGAACCAGCCAGTTAAATACTGTGGCTAAAAGAGGATGCTAGAGATTAAGAATTCTGCAGAAAGTAACTGATGTCTCATTCTGTCCACCATCTACAGCTCACGAAGCAAGGAATACTCTTCCACTTGCCAGATGACTGTAATTCCTACTACAGTCAAGAAGCTGAGCATCATGCAGGACAAGACAGCCCATTTGATTGGCAATCATTTCCCATCTTTAACATGCACTTCCTTCACTATCAGAGTACAGTGGCATCAATAAGAACCATTTACAAGATATACTGCAGTAAATCACCAAGGCTGCTTTCAACAGCAACTTACAGGCGATGCGATGTCAATCACCGAGAAGGACAAGGACAACAGACGCTTGGGAACACCATGCATGTTTCCGTCTGAGACACACACCACCCTGACTTGGAACTGTATCAACATTTGGGGAACTAGAATGTCAACTAAATTCACTATCACTGCGTGAAAATTCTGAAACTCCCTCCCTAACAGCACTGAGTGTACATCAACACCCAAAAGATTGCAAGTGGTTCAATAAAGTAGATCAGTGCCATCTCCTCAGAAGCAATTTGGGAATTAGGAGCAGATGACAAATGTCTAATTTTCCAGTAACACTTGCTAACTATAAAAGAGTTTTTTTTTTAATTTTTAAAAGATGGTTCAGGAGGATCAGATATCAGGACATGAGATTAGGCATGATATAACTACTTAAAATAGCAAAACTATTAAAGCAATCAAAGAAGATAATGCCCTTGAAATATATGAATTTTAAAAGTATCTCAAGAAGAAATATAGAAGCAATATTACACACAGAGAAGGTTGCAGTATAGAGTTAGATAGATAACAACATATTTAAGAAGGAATATAGTGCATAACATAGGAACTATCAAGCAGCTTAAATATTGATGGTGGGGAAAATAATGAAATCCCTGCTAAAGAAAAATGCATAAAAGTATCCAAAACAAGTTTTCAAAATGTCAGGTCTCATTTGTTCAACCTTACTGAACTCTTTGAAGCGGTAACAAAGGGTAGACAAGGGTAATGCAATAAAGGTAATCTGTGTTTCCAAAAAGCCATCGAAACTGAAAATGTAGATTGACAGATTTTTGTTTACCAAAAGTATGGGGCAATGATGGGGATATGGGATCAAGTTGCTGATCAACTGTAATCTCATTTGTAATCTACAGTTGACCACTATTGTTTACAATACATATTAATGATTTAGACTTCTGAATCAAAAACAGTTTCTAAATTTGAGATTGATGTAGGAATTTGAATTCATTAAAGGAAAAGAACAAAAACACTGTGGCTAATTTCTGGATGGATAGAATTGAAAAGTCGGTACGTTACACTGAGCTTATTAGAGCACAGTTGGAATGCTATACTGTATACAGCTCAGGTCACCTTTTAATAAAAGAGTTACAGAAGCACTGGAAAAGATTTTAAAAATTGCATGGATGGTATTGGAACAAAAGGTGAAATCTTGAAGATGCTAAACAGGCTAGATAAGCATTCTCATGTAATGTCTATTGTAAATACCAGGAGTATTACAAACAAAAGCAGAAACTGCAGCTGAAACTCAGTAGGTCTGGCAGCAGCTATGAGAAGAAAGCAGAGTTAACGTTCTGAGTCCAGTGACTTTTCATCAGAACTGAGAGCGGTGAGGAAAATGGTGTATTTATACTGAAGATGAGATTGAGGGAGTGATTAGATTAGATTCCCTACAATGTGGAACCCGGCCCTTCGGCCAACAAGTTCACACCGACCCTCCGAAGAGCAACCCATCCAGACACATTCCCCTACATTTACCCCTAACACTATGAGCAATTTAGCTTATCCAATTCACCAAACCTGCACATCTTTGGACTGTGGGAGGAAACCAGAACACCCAGAGAAAGCCCACGCAGACACAGGGAGAAGGTGCAAACTCGACACAGACAGATGCCCGAAGTGGGAATTGAACCCGGGTCCCTGGCGCTGTGAGGCAGCAGTGCTAACCACTGAGCCACCGTGCTGTGGGAGGAGAGGTGATCGGATACTTAGAGATGTAGCCCAGAGAAATAGAGACGTGAAAGGGATAGGCAGACAAAGGGATTATTGATAACAGGCTAGAACAGAGGGAATAAATGATAATGAGAGCTGAAAGTAGCAGAGAAAGATTGGCTGTAATGGATCTGGGTCAACCCATCTCATGTATTTCAGCTCCCATCCCTTCTCTCCCCTCCTACAACAACAGCTTTCACATTTAAAGGATTATAAGCTGCCATTTCCACCACCTCTAGCAGGATTTTGCAACCTGACATATATTTCCTTCCCCTCCTATGTCAGCATTCTGCAGGGACTGTTCCCTCCAGGACATCCTAGTCCAATATTCCTCCAATCCCAACACCTCCGCACATCCCCAGAGAACCTTCTTACGTAATTGCAGAAGGTATGACTTGCCAATTTGCCTCTTCCCTCTTCACTATCCCAGACATACCTTCCAGGTGCAGCAGTGATTTACTGCACTTCATTCAATCTAATCTACTGTATTCACTGTTGATAATGAGGTCTCCTCTTCTGGAGAGACAGAATAAAGACTGGGTGATAACTTTGTAGAACACCTACATTCAGTCTGCAAAAATGACCCCAAGCTTCCAGTTAAATACCACTTCAACACACCATCATGTTCCCATGCCAACATTTCTGTTGCAGACATGCTGCAGTGTTCCAGTGATCGTCAGTACAAGTTCGAAAACAGTATCTCATTTTCCGGTTGGGTTCCTGCGGCCTCTGGGACTCAACATTGAAGTCAAGAACTTTAGAGCCTACTTCTGCCCTTACATGTTTCTTGCCCAGCCCCACACCTTGATTCTGTCTTTACATGGGTTGCTTTCATCACAGCCTATCCATTCTTTCCTTTCTCTCAGTTCTCGTTATCCCTTATTCAGCTTCTCTTTTGTGCTGACATACTATCAATACTCTAGTCCCCTCATCTGCCTACCACTCTCAAGTTTTTCTCTCACTTTCTCTCTGGGGTCCATCTCCACATATCTGCCCATTTCCCATAGAGTCATTCAGCATGAAAACTGACCCTTTGGTCCAACTTGTTCATGCCGACCAAGTTTCCCAAACTAAACTAGTCACATTTGACTGTGTTTAGCCCATATCCAAACCTTGGAGATAGTGAGGACTGCAGATGCTGGGAAGACAATTGATAAAACATGGAGCTGGAAAAAGCACAGCAGGTCAAGCAACATCACGATGAAGTCCTGATGAAAGGTCCTGCCCGAAACATTGACTCTCCTACTTCTCTGATGCTGCTTGACCTGCTGTACTTTTTCCAGCTTCACATTTTATTGCCCCATAGCTGAACCTTTCCTAATGAAGTACCTGTTTAAATGTTATAACTGTACTTGTATGTACCACTTCCGCTGGCAGTTCATTCCACATATGCTCCACCCTCTATGTGAAAAAGTTGTCTCTCAGGTTCTCTTTAAATCTTTCTTCTCTCACTTTAAAAATATTCCCTATAGTTTTGAACTCCAGTATCCTAAGAAAAATCTTTAGTTGCTAAGAATCGAAACGTTAACTGCTTTCTTTCTTCCCACAGATGCTGCCAGACCAGCTGAATTTCAAAAGCAATTTCTGTTTTTGTTTCAGATCTCCAGCATCCTCAGTTCTTTGTTTTATTTAAGGTCATTACAATTGTATTGAGGCACCTAAGAGATGGAGCATGCTGTACAGATTGGTTGAATCTCATTGCACTCTGTACTTTCCAAGCTAAAATGTTTTATAATGTATTTTTATAAATGTCATGCGTAAAGTACATCCGTGGGGTGGGAGTGTGGAGAAGCTGTCTCTCCTTTCCCAGCTGAAGGATGGTCACAAATAAATCTTTGAAGTTATGAAAGGCTCTTTATAACAAAGAAAGTGAGGAAGGAACCAGGACGGGATGGGAAGCAGTCACGATTAGATCAAATGGGGGGGGGGGGGGGAACCGAGGAGAAACTTCTTCGTCTGAAGAGCGGAATGTGGAACTCGCTCCTACAAGGAGGGGACAAAGTGAATCATGTCGTACTCTTTAAAGGGGGACGCTGGTTAAACAGATGAGAGGGTGTTGGGGAGCTGCTATGGGGCAGAACCACTGGCCTAGAGCTAGTGGGCGGATTGGTCTGTTTCTGCACTGAAAATTCATGGGGTTAACGTCAACAAAGCTCGATCCGACATTCAAAGCTAACCAGCCAGAAGTTGTGGATCATTCAGGACGAAGAGTCCTTTAGCTCAGTGAAAGACTGACTCCAGAGCTTCCTGAAGCTGCTAAACGGTAACCGAATGCTCCAATTTACACAATTACCTGCCAATGTCCGACTTAGCGAATCCTCAACTCCCAGCTGCTCCTGGGACCGAGCGGAAGGTGTAAAGGGACGGACCGGAAGAAGCAAAATTTGATTTCCGTCTGATTCTGAACAGCGCCGTCAGGAAAAACATGGGGGTGAGGGAAAGAGGGATGAGAAAGAAAGGGTGTGAGCGAAGACGCGAAAGAGAATGAAAGAGAGAGGGATAATTTGGATGGGAGGGTGGCCGCGGGGGGAAGATTGGTGAGAGGATGGGGTTGGCAGGGAGGATGGCAGCAAAGGGGGAAAATTGAATGGGGGGGGGGATTTGCTTTATCTGTCAGAAAAGGAAGAGGGTGTAGTGAGAAAGGGGAGACTGTGCTGGGAGTTTGTTGAAGCGTTATTTGCAGAGATAAGAAATACGATGTCGATCTACATAGATGTCTCAGGCACTTACTGCTAATGCGGGTTGTTGGTCCTGACTGACTGACTGGTTGGTTGATTGATTGATTGATCGATCGATCGATCGATCGATATCTGCTTTCCTGAGAAGTGATTTGAGTTCTGGATATTGATTTTCTAGAGAAAGTCATCTAAAGCCAAGGAGAAGAAGCAAAGAAGACTGGAGGAAAGAGCAGCAATGGATGCTGTCTGTGCAAAAGTTGAAACAGCAAACAAGGTAAAATAGTTTAGGGATGTGATAGGGAGCAAGTGAGGGCAAGTGCAGGCTGCCTGCAGACCCTCTGGTGGAGGAAGGAGTGGATTGAGAGCTGGGGAGGTTTGAGCAAGCTGGGATTGTGCGTGCAGGTGGGGTGGGGGAGTTCTGGGGGAGGCTGAGTTTCCAGGAAAGCCGTCTGAGGGGTTGCTGTGTGAGGGAAGACACTTGGTATTCAGAGAGATGGGCTGAGGGGTGAGCAGATGGGTAGCAGCTGTTGTTTGGGATAAACAGAGTTAGGGTTTGAGGGATGGTGAGGGACTGAAGGAGTGGATTTACAAGCTTAAATGATGTTGAGGTTCAAGGGGACAGCTGCGGGGTTGAGTACCAGAGATGGATAATGGGTTTAGGGCAGAGAGTCATTAAGTTCAGTTAGAGGTTGTTGGGCATAGGGTTTAGGACTCAGGATCTGGCTCCATTGCAGAAGAGGAGGCTGGGTTTGGGGAGGGGCTGGTGTTGGGATTGGGGGAATAGTCCCACATGGCCAAGTGCTGCCAAAAAGGAATTACTGGAGTAATTTGCCCAAGATTTCTCCAGCTCCTATGAGTACAGGTGACAAAAGAGAGGCCAGATTGCAAGCTGCTTTAAATTTATTTCTGTTTTGAAGTACACATCTTGGTTCTAGGACGGGGAGGGGAAAGCCAAGAGGCTACCTGATGATCACCATCCAATTAATGCTGCTACTGGACATGCTTATGGGTGTTGGGTTGGGATATGGTGGGGCTGAGGTTTAGGTCATGATCTTTCATCAGAATGTTGATTGCAGACCTGAAACATTAGGTGTTTCTCTTTCTAGATGCCACACCTAACTATTTCAAGTATTTTCTGTTTTTACTTTACATATTTAGCATTCAAACTATATTGGTCTTACTTGCCAACATGGGTTTGGAAGGGATAACGCATGATTTGTGTTGTTTAAAGAAATTTAAATTAAATGCAACTTTTTCTCTTTTATATTTTAAGCTCACTGATCCATTAGCATCTTTTCCTTCCTTCAAAAAATATGACAGAAATGGGTAAGTATCATTTCTTGTAACTTCCCTCCCCTCAGTTTGTTAATACGCATTATCTCTCCTACCCAAGGACTAACATTGGACGTGACAGCAGGAACATTTCATGCAGCCCTTCAAGCTATTCTTCCTTCCAGTAAAATATTGATTCATCTGGTCATGGTCACTCCACCTCTTTGGTTTCCCCAAAACCTCATCAACCCTTGACTCCCTTAGCGAGTTTTGAGAAGATTTGTAGTTTAGGTTGAGGTTTTGGATGTAGGTTTGCTCGCTGAGCTACAAGGTTAATTTCCTGACGTTTCGTTACCCTACTAGATAACATCTTCAGTGGACCTCCAAACACTATATTGGACAAACAGGCAGGAAACTAGCCACCAGGATACATGAACACCAACTACCCACAAAAAGACATGACACCCTCTCTCTAGTATCCTCATATATGGATGAGGAAGGACACCACTTCGACAGGGACAACACATCTATTCTAGGACAAGCCAAACAAAGACACACACAAGAATTCCTAGAAACATAGCATTCCAACCAAAACTCTATCAACAAACACATCGAGTTAGACCCCATCTACCACACCCTGAGAAAAAGAACAGGAAGTGACTTCACCACAGGAAATGACAGCACCAACCCAAAGAAACCCAAACATATAAATAGAAAGCAGGAATTTTCAGCATTGTTTCACCTCATCTGTACTGTAAAGTTCTATGCTCTCGCTTAAATAAGTGACCCCTTATTTGTAAATTATGATACCTCATTCTAGATTCTCCCATGAGAGGAAACATCCTTACTGCACCCACCCACTAAGTCTCCTTAGGATCTTGTATATTTCAATTATGTCACCTCTGACTCTTCTAAATTCCAGAAGAGAGAGATTTCATAATGCAGTCTGCTCATTGCAGGTATTAGTCTATTAAACCTTCTTTGAATTGTTTCCAATACATTAACATCAATAAATATTGTGACCAGTACTCCAGATGTAATCTCACCAATGCCCTTCTAACCAAAGCAATAACCTTCCTACTTTTGCAATCAATCCCCCTCACAATAGACCATAACATTTCATTAGATTTCCTGATTAATGGCTGTACCTGCATACTAATCTTCTATAATTCACATAATAGGACACCCAGAGCTCTGCAACCTCTGACCATTTAGATAATGTTTCTTTTTTTTTATTTCCTTGTGCCAAAATGGACAATTTCACACTTTCCCACATTGCACTCCTTTATCAGAGCATTGCCAACTCGGTTAATCTAGCTCTATCCCTTTGTCGGCTCCTAGTGTCCTCTTCACAGATCACTTGCCTATTTTGTGTCATCAGCAAATTTAGCTCCCTTCATGGCTATCTCAAAACTCGACATGTCAACACCAATCCCTCTGATGGATGCTGGCCAGGAAGGTCAGTTAGCATCTGAAGAAAGAACGAATAAGTTATTGCTTCAGTTGGATAGACCTTGTTTGGTCCCTTCATCCAAATCGTTTATATAAACTGTAAAAATAAAAGTTAAGGCCCCAGCACTGACCCCAGTGGTACAATGCACGTGACATCTTTCCAGCCTGCAAATGCCCCATGCATTGTTTCCTGTTAACAAACCAATCTTCTATCCATACCAATGTGTTAGTCCCAAAACCATGAGCTTTTATTCTCTACAATGATCTTTGAAGTGGCATCATAGCAAGTGTCTTCTGGAAATCTAAGTACAATACATCCACTGGATCATCTTTATCTACAGCACTAGTTACTTCAAAGAACTCCAATAAATTATTTGAACATAATCTCCCTTTGACAAACCATTTTGGCTCTGTCTGAATACCTTGAACTCATCCAAATGTCCAATTTTAACATAGTTTCTAACATTTTCCTTTTATGGATATTATAACTGGCCTGTAGTGTCCTGATTTTCTTTTCCTGCTCTTCCCTTTTGGAATAAAAGAATTATATTAGCAACTTTTCATAGAAACCCTACATTCCTGAAGAAGGGCTTATGCCCGAAACGTTGATTTTCCTGCTCCTTGGATGCTGTCTGGCCTGCTGTGTTTTTCCAGCACCACATTTTTCAACCCATAAAAACCCTACAATGCAGGAAGAGGCCATTTGGCCCACTGACCCTCCAAACAGCATTCCATCCACCCCCCCCCGCCCCCAATCCCCCAATCTCCCCACACTGACCCCTGCTATCCAGGTGCACTTTCATAGGTCAGTAGTTGTCATGTCTCCTCAAAATCAGGTCAAGTATTGCCTGCTGTCAGGTTGGTGCCATAACATGCTGGTCTAAGATATTGTTCCAAAAACATTTAATTAATTTATCATTAAACTACTTTATACTGGAAAAATTAGATTGTTTAAAAATAGGTTAAATTCTCCCATGATTCTGGATGTAGGTTTGCTCACTGAGCTGGAAGGTTTATTTTCAGACATTTCATCACCATACTAGATAACATCAGTGAGCCTCTGGACAAAGCACTGCTGATGTTTCCTGCTTTCTATTTATATGTTTGGATTTCCTTGGGTTGGTGATGTCATTTCCTGTGGCATTGTCATTTCCTGTTCTTTTTCTCAGGGATGGTAAATGGGGTCCAAGTCAATGTCTTTGTTGATAGAGTTCCGGTTGGAATGCCATGCCTCTAGGAATTCTCGTGCGAGTCTCTGTTTGCTTATCCTAGGATAGATGTGTTGTCCCAGTTGAAGTGGTATCCTTCCTTATCTGTATGTAAGGATGCTAGTGAGAGAGGGTCATGTTTTGTGTTCATGTTCATGCATCCTGATGGCTAGTTTTCTACCTGTTTGTCCAATGTAGTGTTTGTTACAGTTCTTGCACAGTCTTTTGTAAATGACACTAGTTTTGCTTGTTGTCTGTATAGAGTCTTTCAAGTTCATTAGCTGCTTGTTCTAGTGTGTTGGTGGATTTGTGGGCTACCATGATGCCAAGGGGTCTGAGTAGTCTGGCAGTCATTTCGGAGCTTCTTTGGGTTTGTCGCTGGGAAATCGGCAGACTGTGTGTTCATTGGGTACCTGTTCATTTTGAATTCACTGTATAGGTGATTTTCCTCTGCTCCGTGTAGTTCCTCTGTGCTGCAGTGTGTGGTGGATCATTGAAATAATGTTCTATTGCAGCTTCGTTTGTGAATGTTGGGATGATTGCTTCTGTAGTTCAATATTTGGTCCGTATGTGTTGTTTTCCTGTAGACGCTGGTTTGAACTTCCCCATTAGCTGTTCGCTCTACTGTGATGTCTAAGAATGGTAGTTTGTTGTTTTCCTCCTCTTTAGTGAATTTTATGCCAGTAAGGGTATTATTGATGGTCTTGAAAGTTTTCTCTAATTTGTTTTGTTTAGTGATGACAAAGATGTCATCCATGTAGCGGACCCAAAGTTTGGGTTGGATGGTTGGCTGAGCTGTTTGTTCCAGCCTCTGTATTACTGTCTCTGCTAAGAACCCTGAGATCGGACATCACCAACCCAAGGAAATCCAAACATTATAAATAGAAAGCAGGAAACATCAGCAATGCTTCGTCCGGAGGGTCACTGAAGATATTACCGAGTATGGTGACAAAACATCTGAAAATGAACCTTCCAGCTCGGCGAGCAAACCTACATTCAGAACCTCAACCTGAGTGACAAATCTTCTCAAAACATGCTATCTCCCATGATAATTGCTACACCTTATTGACAAGCACTCATTATTTCGTCCTTGATAACAGTAATCACATGGTAGAGCAGGTTAAGGGGTCTATACACAGCTTCCACAAGTGACCTCTTGCCCTTTTCATCCTCATCTCTATTGCTTCTATATACGGGTTTCCTGAATTTAGATCATCCCTTTCTCAATTGTACTAATTTAATCTTTAATTATCTCTCCTAGCTTCCTTAATGTCACATACCTTTGAATATTCAGGTCCCAATCAATGTCATCCTGCAGATGTTTCTCTGTTTTGGCTACTAGATTATATTATATATCTCAATCTCTTTCTTCTACCTAGAATGAACATAGTGATAGAGTGTAAAAGAGTAACAGACTTGGACCCCAGCACTCTGGACTGGGCAGTGGAACTGACCAAGACGAACATGCAGACCATGTGAGTGAGCCACCGGTTTGCATGCACCACTGGATGAGGGAATAGAAAGTGGAGATATCAGAGGAACTGTAGGTAATACTTTCATGCCACCCCACAGTAATTAAGCACTGACTGTCAGGGTTAGGTGGGTACCTGATGGTTGAGTTCAGTGATGCAAAATTACAGAGAGGTGTTGTGTGTCTGTATTCAAAACTAATGTATATTGGAGAGTTGAGGCACACCCTTTCTTGCACTGTTCTTAGCCCAGAATCTCGAATCCACTGTACTAACATTAAAGAATTCATATTGGCCCTAGGACACTTAGAAGAACTCCTCCCTCCACTTTTCCAGAAATGGCAATCGGATCCTATACACCCACCTAAGAGCAGAAACAGGATCTGAATGTGTCACCTGAAAGATGGTACCTCTGATAATGCAGTTCTGTCTCAGTAATGGCACCAGAAATGTTGACTTGGGTTATCTGTACAAGTGACTGGAAGGAGACTCAAAACCAGAACCTTGAGTGATGATTGTGCTACCTTTAGCAATGGAGTTCTATTCTCTCTCTCTCCTAATCTGCTGCTCCTGCTACGTGTTTCTTGTGAGGAAAGTCAAAGGCAACGATGTTACGGGGAGTTAATAGCAGTAACAAGATAGGATCCTGGGTGTAGGAAAGCAGGTGTGGCTGAGCTGGGGATAGGGTTTGTTACCTGATGTAGTTATACCAAAAGCTTTGCAGATTGCTTCAGCCTTTTACTCTCTTCTGTTAGGTATGAGCAAAGTGAGTGGGGCTGGAAAGATCGGGAGAAGAAGGAAGAGATGACAGATGAACGAGCGTGGTACCTGGTTGCACGGGAAGGAGACAGTGCGGTGCCAGCAGCTTTCTCACATTTCCGATTTGATGTGGAGTGTGGGGAGGAAGTACTGTACTGGTATTCTTGCGTTATACTTAATGATTCCCCGCAGAGGGTGGCAGCTCCAATCGTGCACGAGTCTTGGCGGGAAGGGAGGCCGCACATGGGTGGCGAGGCCAATGGCGAGCTCCTGATGTAAAACTGCTGATGACAGGAAGCAAAGTACTGGTGCCCACGGAGTCTGTGGCGCGGAAATGACCTGACTGACTGTGATTTAAGGTGACTCAGCTTTCCATCACAGTGAGTGTTCTGTCCTCTGTACCCTCAACCAACCTTGGGAGCCATTCTCCCTAACCCATTCATGTGCCACATTCATTGTGTGCAGACCTTGATGGCGAGTTTTGAAACATTGTTTGATAAGGAGAGGGGCGCATGATGGCCAACTCCTGATTCTGGCCCACCGCCAAATAGAGTAAAGTTCTGTCTATAATGTCCCATCAAACACTTCTCATTGAGACAGGGAGCCTTGAAATGGGTTGAACATGTGTTATAAAGTCAGTGTCAACTCTGAATAATAACCTGAAAAGTTTGTCTTGTGTTGCAGTTATGAGGTTCAGCTGGAGAGTCGGGTGAGGAGAAAAGGGTTGGGCAAATTCTTAATGCAGATTCTACAGCTTTTAGCAAACAGGTAAAGAGGTTGTGGATATTCTAAAGATAGTAAATTTGCCTCCCCATTCTCTCCCTAATGCTGGCTGTCTTCTAGTGCTGCATTCAGAGAGCTATTCTTGGTGTGTCAGCCATTGTCAGACAATGTTCTTGAGGCAGAAAAAGCATTTTCCCTGTCCTCTCCTCACATACTCTACCCCAGTCCAAGGTGGAGGCTGTGTTTAGATGTGGGACAAGTTGTTCTGAGCTGGCGTTATTTCTTTATATATTCAAGAGCCTGCAGTTTCTGGTCACAATCTCTCCATCTCCTCTCCCAACAGGTTTCCCCCTGTGAGCAGAGGGATTTGGCAGGCAAGATTGGAAAAGAGCCTGGCAGGAGCATATGGGGAGACTGTGTGTCACCCAGTTAGCAGACACTTATAAAGTGCTCAGAAAATGAGGGTAGGTTCAGTTTGATGAGATTGACTCTTGCTCTGTGCTTTTTCTGCAGTACACAGATGAAGAAAGTGATGTTAACAGTATTTAAGCACAACCATGGAGCTTATCAGTTCTTCAAAGAGGCGATGCAGTAAGTTGTGATCTGGAGTCTGCATTATTATAGGGATGTCTGAGGACACAACAATGAGAGTACATGCACTCACATGCATGCAAATGCTATCTATCATACTTCCACATTCTCAGCATCCTATAGGTAATATTTACGTATCAACCAAGAACTAAAAACACGTTGTCTGGTTAGAACATAGAACATAGAAGAATACAGCGCAGTACAGGCCCTTCGGCCCTCGATGTTGCGCCGATCAAAGCCCACCTAACCTACACTAACCCACTATCCTCCATATACCTATCCAATGCCCGCTTAAATACCCATAAAGAGGGAGAGTCCACTACTGCTACTGGCAGGGCATTCCATGAACTTACGACTCGCTGAGTGAAGAACCTACCCCTAACATCAGTCCTATATCTACCCCCCCTTAATTTAAAGCTATGCCCCCTTGTAATCGCTGACTCCATACGTGGAAAAAGGTTCTCACTGTCAACCCTATCTAACCCCCTAATCATCTTGTACACCTCTATCAAGTCACCCCTAAACCTTCTTTTCTCCAATGAAAACAACCCCAAGTGCCTCAGCCTTTCCTCATAGGATCTTCCTACCATACCAGGCAACATCCTGGTAAACTTCCTCTGCACCCGTTCCAGTGCCGCCACATCCTTCCTATAGTATGGCGACCAAAACTGCACACAATATTCCAGATGCGGCCGCACCAGAGCCTTATACAACTGCAGCATGACCTCAGGACTCCGGAACTCAATTCCTCTACCAATAAAAGCCAGTACGCCATATGCCTTCTTCACTGCACTATTTACCTGGGTGGCAACTTTCAGAGATCTGTGTACATGGACACCAAGATCCCTCTGCTCTTCCACACTACCAAGTAGTCTACCATTAGCCCAATAATCTATCTTTTTATTACTCTTACCAAAGTGAATCACCTCACACTTAGCTACATTGAACTCCATTTGCCACCTTTCTGCCCAGCTCTGCAGCTTCTCTATATCCCGCTGTAACCTGCCATATCCTTCCTCACTGTCTACAACTCCTCCGACTTTCATATCATCCGCAAACTTGCTCACCCAACCTTCTAACCCTTCCTCCAGGTCATTTATAAAAATGACAAACAGCAATGGTCCCAAAACAGATCCTTGCGGAACACCGCTAGTGACGGCACTCCAAGATGAACCTTTGCCATCAACTACTACCCTCTGTCTTCTTCCAGCCAGCCAATTCCTAATCCAAACCTCCAACTCACCCTCAATGCCATATCTCTGTATTTTCTGCAGTAGCCTACCATGGGGGACCTTATCAAACGCCTTACTAAAATCCATATATACCACATCTACCGCTTTCCCCTCATCTACCTCCTTAGTCACCTTCTCAAAGAATTCAATAAGGTTTGTGAGGCACGACCTGCCCTTCACAAAACCATGCTGACTATCCTTGATCACATCATTCTTATCCAGATGTGCATAAATCCTATCCCTTACAATTCTCTCTAAGACTTTGCCCACAACAGAAGTGAGACTCACTGGCCTATAGTTACTAGGATTATCCCTACTCCCCTTCTTGAACAAGGGAACCACGTTTGCTAGCCTCCAGTCCTCTGGCACTACTCCTGTAGACAAAGAGGACACAAAAATCAAGGCCAATGGCTCTGCAATCTCCTCCCTTGCTTCCCGGAGAATCCTAGGATAAATGCCATCAGGCCCAGGGGACTTATCTATTTTCACCCTTGCCAGAATTTCCAACACTTCTTCTCTACATATCTCAAAGCCATCCATTCTACTTATTCGTGCCTCAGTATTCATATCGACAACAATGTCCTGTTCCTGAGTGAATACTGACGAAAAGTATTCATTCAGCGCCTCCCCAATCTCTTCAGCCTCCACACGCAACTTCCCATTACTATCCTTGATTGGACCTATTCCTACCCTAGTCATTCTTTTATTCCTAACATACCTATAGAAAGCCTTAGGGTTTTCCCTAATCCTACCAACTAAGGACCTTTCATGTCCCCTCCTTGCTGCTCTTAGCTGTCTCTTCAGGTCCTTCCGGGCTACCTTATAACTCTCAATCGCCCCTATTGAACCTTCACGCCTCATCTTTACAAAGGTCGCCCTCTTCCATTTAACAAGGGATTCCAACTCCTTATTAAACCACGGCTCCCTCACACGACCCTTTCCTCCCTGCCTGATAGGTACGTACTTATCAAGGACACTCAATAGTTGCTCCTTGAACAAGTTCCACATATCAATTACGCTCTTGCCTTGGAATCTACTTTTCCAATCCACGCATCCTAAGTCATGCCTCAACGCATCATAATTTCCCTGCCCCCAGCTATAACTCTTGCCCTGTAGTACACACTTATCCCTCTCCATCACTAGAGTAAAAATCACCGAATTGTGGTCACTGTCACCAAAGTGCTCACCTACCTCTAGTTCTAATACCTGGCCTGGTTCGTTACCCAGAACCAAATCCAGTATGGCCTCACCTCTTGTTGGCTTATCTACATATTGTGTCAGGAAGCTCTCCTGCACACATTGCACAAACACTGACCCATCTAACGAACTTGAGCTATAGCTTTCCCAATCAATATCAGGAAAGTTAAAGTCTCCCATAACAATCACCCTATTACTGTCACTCTTCTCCTGAATCATCTTCGCAATCCTTTCTTCAACGATTCTAGGACTATTAGGAGGCCTGTAAAAGACTCCTCACAGGGTGACCTCACCTCTCCTATTCCTAACCTCAACCCAAACTACCTCAGATGGCAAATCTTCGTCCATCTTCCTTTCCATTGTTACCTAATGGCTGATTTTTGGAGGGTAAGAAATAGAGAACTGCGGTTGCTGGAAATCAGAAACAAAAACAGACGGGTCTGAAGAAGGGTCACTAGACCCAAAATGTTAATTCTGCTTTCTTTCCATAGATAGTGCCAGACCTGGTGAGTTTTTCCAGCAATATCTGCTGATATTTGGGAGCTTACCACGTGCAAATTGATTGTTGCAGTTCCTACAATGCAATAGCAACAATGCTTCAAAACAGCTTAGTTGGCTGTGAAATATCCTTAAGTTTAAAAGATGCTCTGGAAAAAAAGTCTTTTCCTTACCTGGTCTGGCTGACGTTGACTTCAGTCCCAAGCTGTATGTTTGAAACAATATCCTCATTTTTTAAAACCGGTAGAGGAGGATGTAAATATGTCCTTGTCAGCATTGTCGAAAATCTGAGATTTCTGAAAATAACATTAAATTCAATATTAGGCACAACTTGTCTTAGGCTATAATCTTGCCTACCTAACATCGGTGCAGTTTGACTTTGGGGCAACCATCATGTGTGTGTGTGTGTTTGTTTGTTTTCATTTGTGGGATGAGGGTGTCGCTGACCGGGCCAGCATTTATCACCCATCCCTAGTTTTTAAAGTGGGTCTGGAGTCACATTTCCTTCCCAGTTAGTGAACCAAATGGGTTTTTTCAACAATTGACAATGGATTCATGGTCATCATTAGACTTTTAATTCCAATCCATTTTTCATTTAATTCAAATTCCATCATCAAGGTAGGATTTGAACCCAGTTCCCCAGGACATTATTGGGGTCTCTGGATTAATAGGCCAGTCATAATTCTCACCATGTCATTGCCTCCTTCATTGTAGGATTGCAAAGTAGCAAAAGGGTCTTCAACCTCATGATATCACAAATTAAACTTCTGTTACAGCTGTGTTTGACCTTCCTGACCTTTCAATCCACAGGTTCGATATTGATGAGTCATCTCCTAGTGTCTCTGGGTGCTGTGGAGATGACTGCTCCTACGAGATACTAAGCCGGAGAACCAAATATGGGGAGCACCCACATGGCAGTCCACACTGCGGAGGATGCTGTCATTGAAAGATCAACATTGAGCCCCCATCTCCACCCCTCTAAAATTCCCCTTCCAAACAGATTCACCATAGCATGTGAAAATGGAAACTGAGTTCAATGTACAAGCTATCACAGCGTGTAAATTGTTGGAGAAAGCTTTGCTTGAAAGATTTCTTTCCCAAACATCCACTTATCTATATGTACTGTGAATAAAACCCAGACACACTCTGCCAGCCCCTACAACTCCATAGCTGGCCATTTGGAGCCAAATCTCTTTGCTGTTTACGAGCCAAATGACAGCACGTCCTTCTAAATAGTAAAAGGGCTGTTTCCAACTTTTTTTTAGGAAGCAACTTATTTATATATAAAAATTTTTTTAAATAATTGTCAAGTCTGAACAGAATATCGAACAGAAAAATACTGGAATTGTGGGACTTTTCTCAAGTTCAATTTTTGAATAATCTTTCAGCCAGTTTGAGGACATACTGTATATTATGTCTGTAATATATTTAATAAAACAGTTTTCTTTGAATTTTTTCCATTTTTAATTCCCATACACACTTGTAATGAGAACTGCCTATGTAAACCTGTCACAGGGTAATAACACCCTGCTGTCTGGAGGTACTTAGCATCTGACGACCTTACATTGGTAGTGCCATTGTCCATGTACAGGTAGAAATTTGTAATGGAATTAAGAGCAGAAATGTGGCATTAAAATAGGGTCTAATCTCTAACTGGTCCAGTTATTCCTCTCACTCTTCTTCACCTGAAGTCTGCAATAGCTCCCCATTATCTCTTTTCTAGATTTTAATATAAATAGAAATGAATATGTCCTTCTACTAGTTTTATGTCCGGGTCTGATACCGCTGGCACCAAATTGCAGATTAAATTACCAGGGGTTGTAATGATTGTATGTGACCAAGAAAAAGTTTGAGTACTGTGAATGAGTCTGATGACTATCACCTAGATCTGTTCAGTCAGCTGGTGCACGTCAACCTGGATAAGTATTGTTGGGCTTTGTGTCTTTGTCATAGACAACCAGAAACTGAAATCCAAACCACAAATTGTCCTTTACGTTGCAAACTTCCCTCTGATTATCTTTTCATTTTTGAATCATATCTAATCTACTTGTGCATATTAGGATTTGGTCCTCGAAACAGGATGCATCCAAACAAACTTTGTACTATGGGGTTGTGGGCCTTGTTTTTAATATATTCAATAAATCTTTTTTACTGTTTTTATTCTCTTTCATTTTGTTCCTTACCATTTCTTGCCTTTTGGTTTCATTTTTTTTCCTGATAAAGGAAGCAGGTAGTTTTGTGTCTGTAACAATTGACTTGTAGCAATTCTGTCACCTGCAAAGTGAAGAGCAGCAACGCCAGCACAACCTGATTCCACAGCAATAAGTGTTATGTTGAAGCATCAGGAGTCCAGGAAAATGGCAGGTCCAGTCTTTCACCTGGACCTGTTGAGCTAGAACATCAGGAATGTTGCAAAGAGGGTTGAGGCATTCAGTCCTTATGTTTTTTCTGAAAGCCAATTAGATTGTGATTAGACTGTACCTGCAGTCCATGACCAACTCCTGCTCCCTGTATCCAGTAGGGGACACAGTTGCGCTGTGTTCAACCCTTGTCAATGGAGAATGAGAGTTTATAGTTAGCACCTTGAGATCAAAAGGCTGACAACTTCAGATTGTGGACATTTAAGTCTGACTACAAGTAGCTAGTTCACATTCATTTTGCCACACAGCAAGCACAAAGTAGGATACTACAGTAGAAAGATAAAATTATGTTTTGGCAAGAACAGTTCAGCATTTATGGATTGGCTTAAACTGGTCAGCTACAGTGTAGAGGAGCTGGTGTTGGACTGGGGTGAACAAAGTTTATCAATCAATCACAACACCAGGTTATAGTCCAACAGCTTTATTTGGCAGCACTAGCTTTCGGAGTGCTGCTCCTTCATCAGGTAAGACCATAAGACATAATTTATAGCAAAAGATTACAGTTCCATGCAGTTGAAATGATATATTGAATGAAGCTAGATTATTGTTAAGTCTTTCATCTTTTAGAATGGGTTGTGGGTTTTGGTTCATTAATATGTAATCCCCCAGAACTACTTTTAAGTAACATTTTCAGCTTAGACAATGAGTATTATCATTTCAACTGCATGGCACTGTAATCTTTTGCTATAAATTGTGTCTTATGGGCCTACTTCACAACTGATGAAGGAGCAGTGCTCTGGAAACTATTGCTTCCAAATAAACCTGTCAGATTATAATCTGGTGTTGTGTGATTTTTAACTTGGTCAGCTATAGTTCAGTGCTGGAAAAGTGCAGCAGGTCAGGTAGCATCCAAGGAGCTGGAGAATCGACGTTTCGAGCATAAGCCCTTCTTCAGCTATAGTTCAGTGAGCAGCAACTCTCCTGAGTGAGATGTTGGTTCAAGTCACATTCCAGGACTTAGGTACATGATCCAGGCTGGATTACTAAAACAGTATTTAAAAATTCTTTTGTGGATGTGGGTGTAGCTGGTCAGCATTTACTTCCCATACCTAATTGCCCTGCAGAAGGTGGCATTTTTGAAGTACAGTTCTTGGAGTGCGAGAACATTCACTGCTGTTAGGAAGGGAGTTTTAGGACCATTGACCGTGAGGGAATTTTAGATATTATTTGGTTTGGAGGGGAACGTAAAGGTGGTGTTCCCATGTATCTACAGCCCTTATTATTCTGAGAAAAGAGGTTGTGGGTTTGGAAAATGCTGTTGAGGGAAACTTGGTGAGTAGTTCTTGAGCGTCTTGTAGACGTTACACATTTCTACTGCTACGCATCTGGTTGAAGTGAGTTAATGTTGAAGGTGGATGGGTGCCAATCACGTGGCTGCTTTGTCCTGATTAATATCAAGTCTCTTGACTGTATATTCATCTAGGCAAGTGGGGAGTGTTCTATCAAAGTTCTGTATTGTGCGTTTAGATGATGGGAGGCAGGAGGTGAGCTACTCAATGTAGAATTCCTAATCTCTGACCAACTGTTACAGCCACAGTATATATATACTGGTCCATTTCAGTTTCTAGTCAATGGTAACCTCCAGGATTTCAACAGTGATTTAATTATTTGATATCATTGACATGGAGCAATGTTTAAATTTGTTGAAGATGGTCATTGTGTGGAACTTGAGTGTGGATGTTACTTGCCATGTATCAGCTCAAGTCTGGATATTGTCTAGGTCTTGCTCTGTTTGGACATGGATTGTTTCAGTATCTGAAGAGTTCTGAATGGTGCTGAACACACAGTCATCAGAAAACATCTCCATTTCTGACTTTATGATGGGCAGTCAGTCATTGATGAAGCAGTTGAAAAGGTGGACCGAGGTCACTACTGTAGAACTTAGTGATGTCATGGGACTGATGATGACCTTCAACAACCATATCCTATTTTCCTTTGTGCTATATATGATTCTAATCATCAAGGAATTTCTTGCCTGATTCCTATTGACTCCAGTTTTGCTCAGGCTGCATGATGCCGTATTAGCTCAAATGCTGAATTAAGGTCAAAGGTATTCACACTCTCCTCACCTCTGGAATTCAACTCTTTTTTTTCCATGAGTAAACCAAGTCTATAATGAAGTCAGCAACAGAGTGGCCCAAATTGAGCATCAGTGAACAGGTTATTAATTTGCAAATATCATTCAATTGCACGGTCAGCTACCCCTTCTGTTGCTTTACTGAATAGACAGTGCAGTAATTGGCTGAATTCGATTTGCCCTGTTTTGTTTTCTGTAAATACCTGGTCAGTTTTCCACATTTTCCAGCATATGCTAATATCAGTACCAGCTTGACCATAAGTGCAGCTTGTTTTGGAGAAAAAAACTATTGCAAGAATGATAGCTTTTGCAGTATCCAGTGCCTCTAGACATTTCCTGACACTATGTGGAGTTGAGTGTAGTTAAGACAAAGATACATAGGTTCTTGATTAGTAACAAGATCAAGAGTTACAGGGAGAAGATACGAGAGGAGTTGAGAAATATATCAGCCATGGCAGAGCGGACTCAAAGGGCCAAATGGTTTAATTCTGTTTCCATGTCTTATGGTCTTCTGGACCGAATTCTGAAGACTTGTTTCTGTGAAGCGGTGGACTTCAGAAGGAGACGGCGATGGATCATCCATGTGTAGTTCTGGCTGAAGATAAATACAAATTCTTCAGCCTTGCTGTATGCACTTGATGAGAATGAGGATATTTATGGTGCCTCCACCTCCAGTGAGTTAATTATCTGTCATCATTCATGACAATGTGTCCTTGTCACTGTTTGGTATTCAAATAGTCAGCAGGTTGGTACCACGTTTTAGGTATGCCTGGTGCTGCTGTTGGGAAAGCCTGTTTGTAGAACCAATGTTGATCACCTAGCTGGTTGGTAATGATAGCATGGGGAGATGCCAAGCAATTGTGATTGAATATAATTCTGTTGCTGATGGCCATAACACCCAATAGATTGGAGGACTAGATTTGAGTTGCTAGATCTCTTTGGAGTCTTTGCCACTTAGAGTCATAGAGATATACAGCATGGAAACAGACCCTTCAGTCCAACCTGTCCACGCTGACCAGATATCCCAACCCAATCTAGTCCCACCAACCAGCACCCAGCCCATATCCCTCCAAACCCTTCCTATTCATATACCCAACTAAATGCCTCTTAAATGTTGCAATTGTACCAGCCTCCATCCTCTAGCAGCTCATTCCATACAAATACCACCCTCTGTGTGAAAAAGTTGCCCCTTAGTTCTCTTTTATATCTTTCCCCTCTCACCCTAAGCCTATACCCTCTAGTTCTGGACTCCCCGATCCCAGGGAAAAGACTTTGTCTATTTATCCTATCCATGCCCCTCATAATTTTGTAAACCTTTATAAGGTCACCCCTCAGCCTCCGATGCTCCAGGGAAAACAGCCCCAGCCTGTTGAGCCTCTCCCTATAGCTCAAATCCTTCAATCCTGCCAACATCCTTTTGTAAATCTTTTCTGAACCCTTTCAAGTTTCACAACATCTTTCTGGTAGGAAGGAGACCAGAATTGCACGCAGTATTCCAACAGTGGCCTAACCAATGTCCTGTACAGCTGCAACATGACCTCCCAACTACTGTACTCAATACTCTGACCAATAAAGGAAAGCATACCGAGCGCCTTCTTCACTAATCCTATCTACCTCCGACTCCACTTTCAAGGAGCTATTAGGACCTTACCATTAAGCGTATAAGTCCTGCTAAGATTTGCTTTCCCAAAATGCAGCACCTTGCATTTATCTGAATTAAACTCCATCTGCCACTTCTCAGCCCATTGGCCCATCTGGTCCAGATCCTGTTGTAATCTGAGGTAACCCTCTTCGCTGTCCACTACACCTCCAATTTTGGTGTCATCTGCAAATTTACTAACTGTACCTCTTATGCTCGCATCCAAATCATTTATGCAAATGACAAAAAGTAGAGGGCCCAGCACCTATCCTTGTGGCACTCCACTGGTCACAGGCCTCCAGTCTGAAAAACAACCTTCCACTACCACCACCACCCTCTGTCTTCTACCTTTGAGCCAGTTCTGTATCCAAATGGCTAGTTCTCCCTTTATTCCATAAGATCTAACCTTGCTAATCAGTCTCCCATGGGGAACCTTATCGAACACCTTACTGAAGTCCATATAGATCACATCTACTGCTCTGCCCTCATCAATCCTCTTTGTTACTTCTTCAAAAAACTCAATCAAGTTTGTGAGACATGATTTTGGAAAGTCCTTGCATTTCCAAATACATGTACATCCTGTCCCTCAGGATTCCCTCCAACGACTTGCCCACCACGGAGGTCAGGCTCACCGGTCTATAGTTCACTGGCTTGTCTTTACCGCCCTTCTTAAACAGCAGCACCATGTTTGCCAATCTCCAGTCTTCCGGCACCTCACCTGTGACTATTGATGATACAAATATCTCAGCAAGAGGCCCAGCAATCACTTCTCTAGCTTCCCACAGACTGGTCGTGCCACACACCATGAATGTTATCCTCACAGTGAAGACAGGACTTAATCTTATCAAGGACTGCACAGTGATCACTCTTACCAATACTATCATGAACAGATATACTTGGGGCCAGTAGGTTGGTGGGATGAGGGCAAGTCTTGGTTCCCTCACCACCAGCTGCCGAGCCAGTCTAACGGAAATGTTCTTTAAGACTTTGCCAGCTTAGCGGATCTTGGTCCTATTGCACTATCTTTTGTGACAGACATTGAAATTGGCCACCCAGAATACATTCAGTGCCTTTGCCATTCTCCGTCCTTCCTCCAAGCAATGGTCAACATGGAGGAGTACCAATTCATTAGCTGGGGGGTGGGGAGGGGATTGTACGTGGTAATCAGCAGGAGGTTACCTTGCCAGCGTTTGACCAGAAACTATAAATCTTCATGGGGTTCAAAATTAACATTGAAGCTTCCAGGGCAACTACCTCCTGTGCCACAGTGCCTTCAACTCTGATAGGTCTATTCTACTAATGTGACAGCATATATTCAGGAATGCTGATGACGGTATCTGAGACATTGTTTTTAAAGTATGATTCCAAGAGAATGACTGGACCAGACTATTGCTTGCATCTCCACTAATTTTGGCACAAGCCTCAGATATTGGTTAGTACTATTTTACAGAGTCAACTGGGCTTGGTTTGTCATGCTCATTTCCAGTGCCTAAGTTGATGCCAGATGACGTATCCAATTTTGATCCTTTCTTTAAGCTTTATACAACTGGGTGACTTACAGTTAAGCGTCAACCACATTGCTGAAGCGTCTGAAATCACAAACAGATCCCAAACGAAGCATCAATTTGTGACAACTAGATCCTGGCCACAATTCTTCAAGTTATTGAGTTTCCAAATGGGTTACTCCACATTGTCAAGCTCCTGGATGAGGGGAGATGAACCCTCCTTTATTCATTTGCATCATCCAGTTAGTAGCAACAAGTTTAGTTTACGGTGCATTTTCTCTTTCTCTGCCCATTCTTGTGAATAAGTTATCATACCAAATAAATTTATTAAAAGGAGGCAATTTAATGATGTTTTCTTGAATGAACAAAATAAACATGTTTATTAGTGACTAAATATGAGAATAATAAAACCATATACATACATAGGTCCAAAATAACATTAATGTTAAGAGACATACTGATCTGTCTCAGTGGGTTATTGGGAAGTGTGGAACTGTGATAATTGAGCAGTCAATTTAGAGATATAACAGAAACTCTTATTCTCTCTCTTTCCTTCTGACTAACTTGATGGCAGACTTGTAGCACTTCGTGCAGAATGTTCTTTACCTATGATGCAGGGGTGACTAATGGATGGTTCTTCAAGTGTGACCTTCATAGTACACTAATACTTGAACCAGGCTAGTATACACAAGTATCTTAGTTCACTAGCACAAGAAGCTCAGAACAGGATTGAACTAGCTTTTAATCCCTAGTTCTTGTGTATTCTTGAAAAGTAAAGGCAAAAAGCATGTCTATTGCTCAGACCGTTTTTTTTCTCCCATCATATTCACTGAGAACGTTCTGGAGATTACAGTTTACATACATGAGGTTATTTACATACCTCCCTTTAACTCCATCCTTTTGAAGGTTCCTTGGCACTTCAGGTGTAATATTCTATGGTCACTTTCCAGATAGCCACTGAATTTACATCCGCAAGCAGCTTTTGATAGTCCTTTATATATAAAAATGCAATTAAAAATGAAGATGTCCCTCTGTAATCATGACACTAGCTATGGCAGATATCCTTTCTTAAAGAGGATTCATGGAAATCCTGCTAATGTAGTATACTTACAATTTCCAAAAGGCATACAATAAGGTGCCATACATGTTAACAGTCAAGTAAAGGACATTAGCATGGATAAGAACTGGTTTGTGGACAAGGTCTAACAATTAGAGAAAAATAGATTGTTTTTAAGTTGGCAGGCTGCAATTAGTGGTATGTGGCAAGAATCAGTGGTGTGGGCTCAGCTATATACAATCTTTATTCATTACTTGGGTAAAGAGACAGAGTAACATATATGCATTTACAGGATGCAAAGCTGTGGATGGAAAAGACTCCAGGGAGATATACACAAATTAAGTGAGTGGGCAACACAATGGCAGGAGTATGAGGTTATTTAGCTTAGTCATAAAAAGAGAAATCCAGAATATTTTTTAAAAGATTGAAACTTGTGAATGTTGATGTTCAGAAAGACTTTAGTATGTAGTATGCTAATAGAACCTTCCAGCTCAGTGACCAAACCTACATCTAGTAGGTAGTATAGCAAGCAATGAAGAGAGTAAATAGTAAATGGAAAACAGCTGGCCTTTATTGTAAAGGGACCCAAGTACAAGAATTGGAGTCTTACAATTGTTGACCCCTGAATTTAAAGAAAGAAAGAGTTGTATTGGACAGAAAATAGAATCAGAAAGTCTTCACCAGATTAGACCCTGGCAAATGGGAGTTGTCCTACAATAAAAGGCTGAATAAATTATGTTTTATCTTGCGTGTTAAACCAATACTGCTACACACACAATGAGTGTCTGGACTGTCTCAGGCTGTGGGTGTCTGCACATATTGTCCCTGAAGCTACTCTCTCATTTTCTGTAAGGACGTTTATTCAATTCCTTATGCACTGTAACACTATTTACATCTGTACATTGCAGATTCTCAGTCTAGAATGACCATTCAAAGAGAGAGTTCTTACTTTACAAGACTAGAGAGCGGTCTTCTCTTTTATTGATGTTGGAGTCATGTGATCAGTTATCATCATGGTTTACATGAACCTCATTGTGCTTTACACTCATCTATATTCTCTGGAATTTTTTAGAATGAGAAGCGATCTCTGAAGCATAAGATTCTAATGGGGTTAAAACTGAGTTATTGTTTCCCCTAATTGTAAATTCTAAAACATGAGGGCAGAGTCTCAGGAAAAGAGGTCAATTATAAAAGGACTAAAGTGAAGATAAGTTTCTTCATTCAAAAGGTTATGACTCTTTAGTTTCCATCATCTCTTTGAAGATGGAAGTCACTTATCTAGTTTCCTTTTCTGGGAACTTGACTGTGAAAATTGAATGCTAGCCTGCATAATCATAATCAGATTTCAAAATAATTCCAGCGCTGTAAAGTGCTTCATCTGTCCAGTGCCCAGATCATAAGCCTGACTCTCCACTAGACTTTCCAGCAAAATGAACTGTAATTCTTTGATGCTGCTGATGTTTTTCATGCTAGGCGTAGGAAGATGAATCCAAGCATAGTTACATAGAAGTGTGCAATTCAGCCCCTCAAGCCTGCTCCATCATGGCTTATAATCTACCTCAAAGTTATTCTCCTCTGCTAACTCCATATCCTTTTTGTCATTAATATCTAGAAATCTACTGATTTTTCTCAAATTTACTTAATCACCGAATTTCAACAGCATCCAGTGGTAGAGAATTCCAAAGATTCACCAGCTTCCAAATGAAGGTTTTCAGCCTTATCTTAGTTCTAAATGGAATGAATTAAATTGGCTGAAGACTGGCATTTGTGATCCTGTGGCCCTCTGGACAAGTTCAAGATTAGTCATCCACTTGGCACTTCTGTGCCCACTGATGCCCAATGTATGATTGTACATTATATAAGCTCTTTCATAAGTGTAATAAAAGTAACAACACTGTCAGCCATACAAAAATGCAAAGTTTTATTTTTATTGAGCATCTTAAGCTCAGTGTATCAGCATTGTTCACCATTAGAAATGAGTTGTTTCATCCTCTTGAAGCTCTTTCTCCTATCTACTTGATGGTAGTTGATCTGAACCTCCAGTTTATTCACTCCTATTTTCTTCATATCCTCCGATATGCTTACGAGAGAGAAGAAAAGACGACCCACCTCGGCCTGCACAAATCCATCTTTGATCAGCTCCTATTTGTCAATGTTACCCTGATAAGATTTCAGTGAATTTGTCTACAACTAGTTTTAGATCGGCAGGTCTACAGTCATCTAGTTTCTCTATCCCTTTTTAAATAACAGTGATACTTCCATTATCCAATTCTGAAGCACAATCCCTGAATTTAGAGATCTTTGCAAAATGCTGACTATAACACATCTTGAACTTCTTCCTCGATCTCACTGGACCTGGAATAGTTGACCCGAAGAAAATCTCCAAGGCTTAGAAGGATCCGCAAAACATATCAAATGGAAGTGCATGTGAAGGAAGCAAGAATGTCTGCATGCAGATGCTGAGGTCACAAACAGGAGAGCATTGAGTTTGTGACTTCACAGTGTGCAAAAAACAAACTGCCAGCTCACATCATCCACCTTCACAATGAAGATCCCTGCATTGTTTCTCATCGTCTTCCTCTTGCTTCTCCTATCAGTGGGCAAGTAAAATTCTTCTTGCCCTTCCTTAATTCCTTTGATTTTCTAATGCATTGATATCCAGGTAGCATATGGAGTCATGCCATTCAGATACCCCAGGATCAAATCTAAATGAGATCTGCACACACCTTCTCATGGGAGTTACCTAATGGCAATTGTGAGCTAGTTAATTTTCATTCCAATCCTCCCCTCAATACCATGGAGCAAAATTGCAAAGGATCCTGCCCGTCAAAGCAAGATATACTGGAAGCAGTCACAATCTATTCAAAATTTGGAAGCAGCCCACCAATCCGACCTCTTCATGTGAACTGATGACCCGTGTGTGGGCAAGGTTTATTCCCACTGTTATGGATAATGATTTCCTTAATGGGGCATGTGTCTCTCTACAAGAGCATCAGGGTCTTAAGTGGCCATATTTGCAGGCTACACAGGCTCTGCAGTACTTCCAGCTTGTGTCATTCTCAATTGCAACAACTGAAAGTGTACTCTGCCACTGGGCCAGGTATGCTGCAAGCTAACATTTTGTTTTGACTGCAGCTAATGTGAACTCTCAGCTTGTCCTTTCAATATGGAAAATTAGTTCAGATACTAGTTCAGGTTAAATAAAAAGAATCAGAGGAGGAGGATCACAACTAGAAATCGAAAACCACAATTCCAATTGTTTTAATGTTGTACTTAGTGCTCCGAATTCACAGAATCCATACAGTATGGAAACAGGCTGTTTGGCCCAACAAGTCCACACCAACCCTCTGAAGAGCAACCCACTCAGATTCATTCCCCTACCCTATTATCCTATATTTACCACTGACTAATGCACCTAACCTAAACATCCCTGAACACAATGGACAATTTAGCATGGCCAATTCACTTAACCTGCATGTCTTTGGATTGTGGAAGGAAACCAGAGCACCTGGAGGAAACCCATGCAGACATAGGGTGGATGTGCAAACTCCACACAGACAATCACCCAAGGTTGAAATCAAATCTGGATCCCTGGCACTGAGGCAGCAGTGTGAACCACTGAGCCACTATGCCATCCCACAGTTCCCTTCCACAATGTGAACTTGGCAAGTTCAAAGTAAAAGCAGGGCTGACAAACTGTGTAACTGCTTCTAATTACTAAATGAGCCTCTTAAATATGCCTGATCATGAGACACTTGTATTGTGATGCTCTATGTGTGTTCCTATGCCTTTTATAATGATCTGTGGTTTTTTATTTTCAGAACGCTCAAAAACTGCCAGTATTCATAACTTTTCCTGGCCAGTGAGTAACTGAATTCAGTATCCCAATTGACTACTTAGAAGACAGACATTTAATAAGAAACATTTATTAATGTTGTTTATCTTATCTCTTCAGGCTGACTGTGACTACACTACAATCTGTGTGAGGGAACTGCGCCCAGTCTGTGGCACAGACGGTCAAACTTATAAGAATCGGTGTGACCTGTGCAAGGAAATAATGTGAGTATATTTATTTCCACCTCAGGACCATCTGTATTCTGATTCATAAAAGAATCTGAGTTTCACAAAGGAAATTAAGATGATAGAGAAACATTCCTTCACAATTATGAAGGATGCAAGTGATCCACATGCAATCCAGAAGCAGCCTTGAGCAGACCTCAATACATACTTCCCAGCAAATTATTCAGACTGTAAATAATTAAACCATTCACTCATTTTGATTAAAGTCTTGAGGCTCTACCATCTTTCAGATGAAATGTTAAACTGAGGCCTGTCCTCTCCCTGCAGGTTGAAATAAAAGGTCAAGTGCAGAGAAATTCTCCCAAAGCATTGGATAATGTTGGTCTCTCAACCAACACAGACTATCTAGGTTTTATCATATTGCTATTTAGAATGAATTAGATTTTATTGTCGCATGTATTCAAGTACAGAAATATATGAGTACAGTGAAAAATGTACAATGTCACCATTCTTGGCATCACTTAAAGTGCAAAATTTTAGGTACAAAGTAGAAAAATAAAGAAACAAAGTTAAAAATTAAACATTATTTCTTTATACTAAGGACTGTAAAGTTAAAAATTCAACAGTCTTTCTTACATGCTTGGCCATTCTGGGCTCGCACGCCCTACTCAAGCTCAATCTCCTCTGCTTTCATCCACTCTCTGGGATACCTCGAGCTATTGCTCTTGCTGATGCTGCAAATGATGGGCAACCTCCCTCATTGTCACAGACTGTCAAAGTCCTGATTCAGGTGCCCAGCTGCTGCCATGCACCGGACCTCTAGCCAAAGTCTCGATCTAGGCCCCAGGCAACACAGATTGTAACCTTACTGGCTTTAGAATTTGTTTGCTTCTTTCATGCCATCAGGATGTCCTACATTGCTTCACAATCAATGGGTTACTTTTGAAAATGCAGTCAATATTACTACTGAAGTCAGTATTTTATCTAATGTGGCAAGCAGCAACACCACACAAAAATAAAATTAAAAAAATACAAAGAGTAGTATTTCTGTGATTTTTTTTACAATTTCCACAAGTTCCAAATTACATTCAGTGATATCCCTCAAAAGGCAATGTGATAATAACTGGATAGAAATACAAACATATATATGAATACGCAAAATAGGAGAAATATGCCACATGACCCCTCGAGCCTGCTTCACCATTCAATAAGATAATGGCTGATGTAATTTCTCCATATTCTGCCTACTCTGAATATCCTTTCACCCCTTTGTCATGAATCAATCAATCTACATTTGCCTTAAAAATATTCAAAAGGAAAATAAAATCAGCCAATGTTCTTGACTTCGACAAGTGTGTGTGTCAATGGCAAACAATACAAGAAAAAAAACAAAGCAATGCTGACCTTTTTCACTAGCAGCGAAGTCTGGTTGGAATATTAGCATAGGCAGCACGGTGGCTCAGTGGTTAGCAGTGCTACCTCACAGCACCAGGGACCCGGGTTCGATTCCAGTCTCGGGCAACTGTCCATGTGGAGTTTGCACATTCTCCCCATGTTTGCGCAGGTTTCCTCCATGTGCTCCGGTTTCATCTCAGTCCAAAGATGTGAAGAATAGGTGAATTGGCCATGCTAAATTGTCCATAGTGCTAGGTGCATTAGTCGGGTAAATATAGAGTAGGGGAATGGGTCTGGCTGGGTAGGTTGCTCTTTGGAGGGTTGGTGTGGACTTGTTGGGCCAAATAGCCCGTTTCCATACTGCAGGTAATCTAAAAGAATAATTGAAAATCTTGATGCACAGACGGAATCTGTTTCAATCACCTTTTGAGGAAGAGAGTTCCTCTGTGAGAAAAAAAAATTCTCACATCTCAAATGGGCAGCTCCTTATTTTAAATAGGCCCCACCTCTATATTCACCCACAAGAGGAAATATTCTCTCCACGTGCACTCTGAAAAGCCTCCCTCAGGATCTTATATAGTTTTGGTATTAGTGGAATGCTAAAGACATCATTTATGGGGGAATTATTTGCCAGGAGAAACAGTGGTCAAGCCAGTCAATGGGTAAAGAAAAAGAGTTGCCACAGAAGTCAGAACACCTTGTGGATCAAAATTCATAGATGTGTGCACAAGGTAAACTATTGACAAGTGGCCGTGGATGGAGAATTATAATTAATTTAAGGAAATTAATAAAGAATTAATTAACCTGTCAGCGTGGCAGGTGAGTCATTACCACCAGAGTCAATGCCCCTGGCTAAGGATGAAAAAAAAAATCAGCCTCTGCTCTTGATCTTGATTTAGACTCTGACTTTCAACAGAAAGTATTTGCCAGTGAAAATTTGGCAATCGCAAGACCACAGGGAAATCAATAGAAAAACAATACAAGAAGAAATTAAGCATAATAAGAAATTAAGTGCTAACCACCTGTCTTCACTTGCAGGAAATCTGGTCGAAATATTAGTATAAAGAATCATGGAAAATGTTGAACCATAGAATGAATCCTGAGATTCCAAAGCAGAAGAATTTCACCGCAAAATTAATTAACATTGTACACGTTGGGAATAGAAGTTATTTTACATTGTGAAATTAGTACAATTGTGAATAAAGAAAAAAAGGTTTTTCCAACCTTTTACAATCGCTTGGCTTTTAATTTCTAACATAATCCTCATTTTTTTTTGGGGGGGGGGGTAAAAGAGAGAAGGGGGTGCTTGAATAACCCAAAGGACTATCCTAGTCTTAGTGTAAGGGACAGCAAAAGGTATTTGAATCTAGATTATTCAGGAGAATTTTCCAAAACAGTATGTGTCAAGTCCAGAAACAAAGAGTGCACTGCTGGTCTCGGTTGTTGACAATGAGGTAGGCCAAGTGGACCAAGAGTCAGTGGGAAGTAGCTGGGAGATATTGATCATTATCTAATAAGTCTGGAATGATGGTGGAGAATGACAGTGAATTTAAAATAAGAATAATCAATTGACAGAGAGCAGATGTCAATAGAGCAAGAATGGAGTTGGGCTGGATAGGTACAATAAAAGGTTGGAGGAAAAACAATAGCTGAACAATGAGCCACCATCAAAGAGGAGATGGTTCAGCTACAGACAAGGTATATTCTCTCAAAAGAGAGAGAGTGAGATAACAAATTCAGAGCTTCCTGGATGACAAAGGAGATAGAAATTGAAGAATAAAAAGCATGCTTATAAAATGCAACAGAGAATGAAGAGGAATACTGAAGATTCAGAGAGGAGGAGAAAAAGCATTTTACACGTGCAAAAATGAGAAAGGACTAGCAAACATTATAATAGGAAATCCATTTGTTTTCCTCAGGTACATAAATAATAAATGGTGGTAAATGGAAAAGTAGGGCTGATTAGGAATGGAAAAAGTGGATTTACACAGAATTGGGGGTATGGCTGAGGTATTAACTAAATACTGTATATGTCTTAACCAAGCAGATAATACACCGGCCATGGTGAGACAGGAGGAATTACTGTCATTTAGAAGGGTTCAAAATTGACAAGAAAGAAGTTTTGGATAGATTGATAGTAGACTTTTGAAGAGCTAACAGAAAAGGTCAATATCAATGTTGGTGTAGTTTATGTGGATTGCCAAAAGGTGTTTGTTTAAGTGCTATGCAATAGATGTGTGAGGAAAGTTGTAGGGCATGGACTATAAGGGACAGGAGCAAAGTGGATAGAATATTAGCTGAGTGACAGGAAATGGAGAGAAATGTTCAATGAATATTTTTCAGGCTGGAAGTAGGTTTGCAGTAAAGTTCCCAAGAGTCAGCATTAGTATACATATTAATGATCTAGACCTTTGTGTGCAGGAGTGAATTACCATTGAGTAGGCAGTGTCTAGCAATGCTTGGCAAGCCCCAAAAAGGGAATCCTGCAATGGAATTTTCAGAGGAGACATTTTTACAAATTGATCCTTAACACTGAATAGCATCAGTCTGCCCATTGTAGCACATCACTCAGTGGTAATGAGTTTGCAAGGAAAATGCCAACACTATCAATCTGATTTTGTTAAGCAGTTGGGTAAAGGTTTACTTTTTAATATTTCAATTCACAACCACTTATCTTTGAATTAAAATACATCTAGTGCTTCTCTCCTATTGGTTAGTCCATTACCTTTGATCCTAATATTAACACCGATTTTATGAATTAAAAATGACAATCAATGATTCATGTGTGCCACTTGCAGCTATGTTGAGATGCAATGAGCATCCTATCATTATATACAACTACACCTATTAGTTTACCTGAAATTCCAAGTTATACACTGATTGCAGTGTTGTTATTTGGTAGATAATCTGCAGAAGGGGCTGCACCAGTCAAAAAATTTGATCTGATTTTCCTGATTTCACCCACAATAGCAGCAAGGATGTCACAATGTTGCTTCAGTGTCCATGTTTGCACTCAAAAAAATCATATGCAAGTTCATGCTTTGGATTGATAAGGAGTAATCCCTTCCATATTGCTTGCAATGAATATTAAATCAGGAGAAAATGGCAGGCTCAACTATGAATTCTGAGGTGACTAAACAATCCAATGCTGGATCCACACACCCTGTGCAGCTGGTGTTTGAAAAGGTGGGCGAGTGGGACACTTGCATGCTGGCATACCCCACTTACCTCAGGAATACCAAAAGGGAGACAACGGCATAGTGGTATTGTTCTTGGTCTAGCAATCTAGACACCTAGGTAATGTTCTGTAGGTTGGGTTCAAGTGGAAAACAATGGAATTTGAATTCAATAAAAATCTGGAATTAAAAGTGTAATGATGATCATGAAACCATTATTGATTGTCGTAAAAAACAATTTTTTTCAGTGAAGGAAACCGTCATCCTTGCTGTGGTTCTGGAGATATACATAAGCAAATGTGATTGACTCTTAACTGCCTTTGCAAGCTATTCAGTATATTAAACATCTCAGAAGTGGTTCTGGGTAGCTCACCACCAACTTTGCAAGGGAAATTAGAGATGGGCAATATATGCTGGCCCAGCCAACAATACCCAAATCCCATGAACAAATGAAAAATACTACCTTAAGGAGAATGAGTAAGAAGCAAACCTTCTCCTGAAGCTGTTGGCCTAGATGACCATGAGCTTGGTGGAAGAGCAAACACCATCTAATCTAATCAGTGTACACAATGATCCTCAGCAATCCATCATTTTATCTCCAATGAGACTCTTGTAAGTCTTCAACAATCTCTCCAAGAACACCCACCTACTTACTACCTGTTCAGCAAGAACAACGAGCAACTTACAAAGTATTTATTAGCATAGGGAGAGCAAGTCTGCTTTTGTTGGTCATATAAGGGCAACCAACCCATATTACCCAGTGAGCTCTGCATAGTGATTGGTGTCATTGCCACCCTCCCCATCTCTGGAATAGTACCAGCTCTTTGTGGTGGAAAATGCTCTCCCAACACACCTAGGCTTGCCGCTTAAATTTCTCAGCCTTCAATCTCCCCTCCTCCACCCATTGCCAGCTCCAGGAAATTCTTGGACAACAGGCTGTGCTATAAGTGAGGTACAGCAATGGTAAATTGTGTCAGACCTCATCTTTCTCTAAGGGTAACAGCAGGGGTGGTGGTGGCATTGTGGCAATATCACGGGACTAAGTAATCCAGACCCCCTGACTAATACTTTGAAGACAAGTGTTTGAATCCCACCATGGTAGATAACAAAATGCGAAATAAAGATCTTTGGTCGCTAATGTGTAAATCACTGTTGATTGTCACTTTTTTCTAAAAAAAACTGGTTCACAAATTCCCTTTCCAGAAAGAAATCTGCCATCTTTACCCCGTCTGGCCTACATGTGACTCCAGGCCCATGACTGAACTCCACTTGAGCAATTAGGGATGGGCGACAAATGCTGGGCCTAGTTAGTAACATATACATTGAAGCAATTAAAGAAAAGGCACTTGCCAGCGAAGAAGCAGGTTGATAAAAGTCAGGGTATCGAACCTTCCGGAATACCTCCAGAGTTCGGAACTCAATTTCACCGTGACTTCGCCGCTGAATTTACTAAGGGGGGTTCTTGCCCAGGGTATTTTCAATCGCGTCATTTCTGCTGTATTTTAACTCTCTCTGGGTGCTTTTTGTCTGTTATTATGATTTACCTCCTCCAGCAGACACCCGAAGCTCGCGCCCAACCGCCCAACCTGATGAGCGCATGCAACGAAATAGACCAATCAGGAGGTGGGAGATGCTACCGCTTGACCAAGCAGTCATCGGGAGAGCTGGTGGACCGCAGCCAGGTGCGGACCAATCAAGTGATACGGCACATTTGGGCCAGTCAGAGAGCTTCGAGGTCCCGGCGCACGCGCGGAGATGAACCCATCGAGGAGCGGCTTGTGGCTGGCGCGCGACGGCGTCGGTTGGTCGCGTGCAGCTGGTGGGTGCCATTTGCAGCTTCGGCAGGTTGACAATTACTCCCATTGCGAGGTCTTTATTTTCCCCTTTCATCAGCCCTTTATAAAACCGCCTTATGATACTATTGCCCATTCTTGCTTTTGATGATTTTCATTTTGCGGGAACAGCTTGCACATGCTCAATGATGAAACTCCACGGGAACTGAAGCGTTTGTCGATCGTAAAGATTGACTGACTTACCCAACAGTCAGAATAATGGACTTCAGTGAGCACAGCATATGGATTCAGCGAAATTAATCACGGAATGGCAGAAGTATAATAGTGCAGAAAGAGGCCATTTGGTCCATCCTGCCTGCACCAGCTCTAATTTTTCACGCCAATCTCCTGTGTTTTCCTCATATCTCAGCACTATTATCATCCAGATAACCACCCAATGACCTATTGAATGACTGAGGTAACTATCTACGAGTATCATTGACAAATCGGTTGCACATGAAGTGAGGTAGATTATTTAACAGCATAGTTGATGACTCCATCTATGATACGCACTGCAGATATTCACCAGGTCTGTTTTAATAGTACCTTCCAAACCCATGGCCATTATCATTTAGAAGGACATGGGCAGGAGATACATGAGAGTGCCACTACCTGCAAATTTCCTTCCAAGTCACTCACCATCCTGACTTGAAAATATATTGCTGTTCCTTCAGTGTCACTGGGCCAAACTCCTGGAACTCCCTATCTAATGAGGCTGTGCATGTTTCAGCACCAGGTGTACTGTAGTGGTTCAAGAAGGCAACTCATCATCTTCTTACGCTGGGCAATAAGTGCTGGCCCAGCCAGCAAGGCTGAAGTCCTTGAACAAATAGCAACAAACTCTTGAAAAATGAACAAAACTCTGCCTTCATTTAGAATCTTCTCCCCGCCACCATCATCCTGTCTACTTTTGATGATTTGCATTGCCTGTAATGGGCTTTGCGTGTAAGCTTCTAATTGGCTGCATGGGTGATACAAGTGGTGGTTAATAGAATTTATTGTCATATATAGTTTTACAAGAAAAATACAATGAAAAGTGTTCCAACTCATCTTACCATGGTGCCCATAATGACAGAAGTAAAATCATAAGTTGCAAAGCTAAGTAAATAAAATGTAGTTCATCAAAGTCCATTAAAGGCTTCTGGTCTTGAAGAAATCCGATCCACAACAGGATGAAAACCAAAATGCTGGGATGGCATCCCATTGGGTCAAAGGCCTCTGAAGGAAACTGCTGCCAAGAATACCACTTTTAAAAAAAACGCTGGGCTGCTACCCGTGGATAAAACAAAATCCTGAGACATTGGAACACCAAGCCAGAAGCCCTCTCCAAAGATTAAGATTGAGTTAGACCGCTGTCGAGGTCACGATCTGGGATAAACTGCTCCTTCAGAGACTGCTTCACAGGGTGAAACCAAAGCATTGAGAAAGACCACCACTTTGGACCACTGGAAGCAACTGCCTGCTTAGGAAAAGCTCACAGCTGAAGCTTTTAAAATGAAGGTAAGATGAATTTGAAGTTATCTATTCTATATATGCTAATTGAAAAACATTAAAAAAAAAGAAATAGTAAAGGTAAACGGAGTAGGTAAGCAAAGGGCTCTGGGCTCATGAGCCTACTCTATATGCTGCTGCTCCACACAACTTGTGCCACCTTTTATATATGTGCAGTGTGTTTTTTCATCTCTCAAAAACGCATTATTTTGGACAGGCTGATGGTGTACACCTTGACTCTTTCGTCTGCTGCCCAGATCTGTCTTGGTGTTCTTCTTGCGTCTGAGTGGCAGGGATTCCGGCAGACAGCTTTCTACGTGGGAATCCTCTCATTTTCTATTGGGGACCTGGTATGGAGAGTGTTACAAGTTGCAACGCCATCAGACTCTCAGCCCTAATGTCTATTTTGCAGTGCTTTGGACTCTGTGGACTAGGTTGTGGACAACTGCACCTCCTTTAGTTCTTTGAATACACTTTTGTTGTGGTTTTGGTTGCATTTCAGCCCTACACTCCTGATCTTTGGACAACCAATGTGAAGGGGTGTGGGCAGATCAGAAGACTGAGAAAGTTTGTAGCCTTCGATGTGACACATTTGCTGCAGAGAATGCGGGAAAGTGCTTGTTCAAAAGAATTTGGGACGTCCGACCTAAGGTCAATAGATCGGTGTAAATAAAGTGATACCGATCATTCACTTGTGGAATGTGTGGCAGTACTTCCTTCTCACGCCGGAGGCTGGAAGCACGCATATTCATAGTACGGTGTCGGACAACTAAATTGCTGGTTTATATCAAAGTCTCTTAACAAAACTCATACTCAACAGAAAAAAAACTTGAATTTAATAAGCTGAATGGAATATGCACGTAATAGAACAATCCTGATGCATTTTCATGAATACCACACTGAGCAGATTTGAATTTATGAAGCCCAGCTCCCTCATCTTGACTGCTTTGGGAAATGAATGTCGCAATACCCTTACAGGCTAGGAAAACATGAAGGCTGAAAGTTGGAAGATGTTCAAATGTGAGTGATTAGATTAGATTACTTACAGTGTGGAAACAGGCCCTTTGGCCCAACAAGTCCACACCGACCCTCCGAAGAGCAACCCACCCAGACCCATTCCCCTACATTTACCCCTTCACCTAACACTATGGGCAATTTAGCATAGCCAAGTCACCTAACCTGCACATTTTTGGACTGTAGGAGGAAAACAGAGCACCAGAAGGAAACCCACGCAGACACTGGGCAAATGTGCAAACTCCACCAGACGGTTGCCGGAACTGAACCCGGGTGTCTGGCGCTGTGAGGCAGCAGTGCTAACCACTGTGCCACCCTGAGAATAAGAAAATATTCTTCTGTAAATTACATTCACTGAAGGGTTCAAGGGACACAGAGAGAGAGAGAGGATGGAGGCTGGTGGAAAGATTAATCCTTTATGATCTGATTTAAGTGACCACTGGCATGTCATGGATTAAATGTGTGTTATTCCCTGGAGTTCGAGATCCGGGAATGTTGTGAATTTAATTTGCATTCTGGGAATCTAGGATTATTTTAAAAGAAAAAGCCATTTTGTAGAGCAATGATTCTGGATATGTTGGCTGAGCAAGGTTACCTCATGACCTTTCCACATAGTTTGGACTAGTCCCTCGTTATAATGTACTGCTAAAAGGGAAAGGTTATCTAGCCAAAGCAATTAAGGCTTGATCAAGGTTTCCCACTTTGATGTGTAGATAGCTTAATTAGTCAAGCATACTCAGACCTGTCAATGGGTTTCTCTTCCTCGGCAAACTTTTGCCATTTTAGTGGTGTTTATCTGATTAAGGACATGGGGCATTTTTGTAATTTTAATACCAATTTCTGTATAAAGATAGTTTGTTTGCAACAATAAGGTGGAGGGGGGGGGGGGGGGGGGGAGGTGAGGGGGGGGGGGTAGCCTGAGAGAGTTCTTGGGGTAAGAGCTGGCGCCGCTACTCTGCTAAAGGTTTTAAAACCTTAGCACAAGCCTGGCTTGTAGGTATCTATGTTATAGTGTAACATTGATGCCATTGGTAAGTAAAGGTAATAATTTAAACTAAACTGTCTGTAAGAGTTTTATATTCCAGACTACCACAGAGTACAGTCTCTAGTACGAACCAAGAGAGGCAACAGATCGAGTACATCAAGGATTCCCTGAGCCGTCTCAAATAGGTACTTTAACAGGACCTCCTTGTGGGTCTGTTCCTAGACTGGCCAGGCTGGCTATTAGTAAGTCCACTGCAAGTTGTCTGCCCATTTCACCAGTCTACCTGTGTCCTCTCCTTGTAACAGACCCATAACAGAAGAGATCACTCTTACAATTTGAGCACTGAGATGCATCTTATGTTTCCAAGAGACAGGAATTGAATGCACTAATCAGCATTTATCTAACCAGAGAACTCTGTGATTTGGACAGCTTCTTTTTGGCTGAGTTCTACATTCTATTAATTTCTGTTATGGACTGGACGTGTTAAGTATCAAATCTGCCATTTCTTGACAACTTCATTAAATTCACTCTTAACCATTTCAGTACACTCATGAAGTGCATGTTGTCTGCTTTCCCTTCCTATGTGCAGTATTTCACACTTGCCTGAATTAAAGGTCAAGTGCAATTTCTCATTCTTCAGTGTTGCTTTTTTCCCAGCAGAGTTCTGTTGACAATCTGCCAAAGCTAGCAAGCCATGTTTTATATTAGATCTTATTGTGTTGGATGATCTGGCCAAACTAGCACTTTATGCTACTGGCACAATCATCCGTAGCCTGTGTAGGTACATAATGTGCTTGGCATGATGCTCCATAACAGAGTTAAATTGGTTCATCGTTCGTTTGATTCAGTCTTCGCGATGCATGACTACTGTACGCCATGCACCTGTTCTTCTTGCTGTGTCACTAACACATTATCAGTAAATGAAGGTAGTGTTCCTGAAATTCTGTATTCATTGTTCTTACTTCAGAAACAGGGTAAATATTTTTAGCCCAGCAAATTGGAGCAGCAGCTATTTCCACTCCAAAATTGAATTTTCGCATACATTTTATTCCTGCCTGCTGAGTCCCCAACTATCTAAATAGCAGATACCATAATGAATGCTAAAGACAATTGTTATAGACCAGGCAAGACTCCCTCAAAACATTTCAAGAAAGTGACCCAGATCCTAACTTTGCTAGTTGTTTTAACCATGCATAAAGTGGATATTCCAGAGATATTCCACTGGTCAAACCACATAGTTTTAAACAAATCAGAGTTTATTTACAAGATTACCAAATGAAACACAAACAAAAAAACAACAGAATACCGAATAACGTAACCTATTCAAAAACCCAACAGATCATCCCAATTTGATGCTGTTCAAAGTACTTGGAACAATCCCCATAAATACTCCTTGGCACAAAAAGTAAAATCAAGCACAGTGCGTTATAGGAGAGATGTGAGAGAGAGAGAAGAGGATCAACATGGACGCGCTTCTTTGGGTCCTGCAAATTTTACAACTGCCTGACTGCTTTCAGTGAATAGCCAAACCAAATCAAACAGAGAAAAGTTGAGCTGAGAGAACTGGCTACTCCCCTTTCATTGTACAAGTGTTTTTTTTAAAAAAGCCTTTTGCCTGAGGCAGTAGCTGTTAGCTATACTGAAATTGGCCCTAAAACCCATTCAAGCCCAGAAGTTTTGGAGTCTGTGTCTTTTATGACTTCTCTTAAAAAAAAGCCAAGGCTACCATAACCTTGTTAAAGGAGCGGCATCATCATACACTGCATTCCTTATTTTCCTGGTTTTGCAGATTCCACAACTTGATCCGTGGTTCAAATTTGTAGAAATGAGACAGCTGGAAGATTGCTGAACATTTAATTACTGCATCTGCCAGTTACCTTTTGGGTAATTTATTCCCATTCATCCTCACCATCTCTGTACTTGCTTCTCAATGACTACAAAAACATGCAGTTATTAGGAGGTTTTATCACTGGCCTGATCCTCATCCCCCAGCTTCCACATATCCACAGTAAAAATTTCTACCTTTTGGATGATTGGAAAATGTACATGATATTACATGCAAGATTGTAATGTCAGACTCAATTCATAAGGGAGTCTCATTGTTATGCTGTTGTGGAACTAGAAATCAAGTAAAAAGGTAAACTTCAGGTTGTGAAGGATATAGGATCTATTCATAGTTAAACCTTAAACAATATCTTCTTGCACTTGTTTATTCTTCAAGATAAAGATGCCTGTGTTTATTATCTGTGGTATATAGTAGAGCTTCAGAGGTTATGTAGATGACTGCAAAAAACAACTTGCATTTGCAATATTCCACAAAGAGGATAGGACTGCGATTATTTGAATTTTGGACAAATTGATTGATATCTCCTCTGCCTGCAATTCTCTGTATCTCTGATATATGCTTGGTTTTAAAGGATGCTGCATCATTATTTATTTGGTTTTGCCAAGTGCAGGGATCATGGGCAGGCTTATCCCAGGAATCAGAAGCCGATATCAAACCTCCTCAGTGAAGCATTCAGAGTCTTGTTGAGGCATTTCATTAGAGTACTATGAAAGTACATCCCAGACTGAAGCTATCCATGGAAGATTTGCTTTAGTAAGCACATATCAGGAATTCTGCTTCTTTAACCAGACCAACTCAGTTGTGACTGACATGGCAAGCTGGCTCAGATGAACACCTCAATATCTGATCTCTTACCCTACCATCTGAAGTTCAAAAGTATGAGTTTGAAGCATAAACTTGCTCTGCAGTGTTTGCTGTAACATAGCCTTATGATCATCACAACTTAAAATGAAGTAATATACTAGCCTGCTCCAGGAAATGTCTACCTTGAAGTCAAGGATTCAGTCCTATGATCTGTCAGCAGCAGATATTTAATGAATTTGGCGACATACTATCGAGCTGTCTACATTAATGACGTGACACACGCATAAACATAATATCTACTTCAGATTTTGAATTACTATTTCACAGTCTTATATAACCCCATATGAGAGATCACTAAATTTATAACTTAAATTTATATAGCACCTTTAATGAAATAGGATGTCCCAATGTGCTTACATGGCCATTATAAACTAGAATTTAAACTGAACCACTCCTGAGGGCAATTGGTTAAAGCTTAGACAGTGCTGGAAGCAGTTCCGGAGCAGCATCTGACACAGGGGAAGCAGTCCCAGTGGAGCAGCCAGCATGGAGGAAGCAGTCCCAGAGGAATGGCTGGCACGTGGAAGCAATCCTGGGCGGAGGACAGCACAGGGAAGCTGTCCCAGAGCAGAGGCCAATGCAGGGGCAGCAGTCTTGGAGCAACAGCCAGCGTGTGGAAGCAGTCCCAGAGAAAACTTATCTTGGAGCAGCTGCGAACTGGTGCTGAGCAGACTGGAGGCTTAGAACAGAGCGGGGACAGTTGTTGGACTGGGGCCTGCCACAGACAGTCAGACCACATGCGGAAGCCTCTGCATTCAGTTACTGCAATGTAATGTTCATTTGAATTTTTTATCTGACTGCAGTGTCAATCCTTTAAATGCATTATTTCTTTAAACTTTAAAGTAATGCAACTACTTTTTTTATTCCTCTTTTGTATTTTTAAGATTTGTACCTAAGATGGCGCCATAACAGACTGTAAGACCATAAGAAATAGGAGTGGAAGTAAGGCCATTCGGCCCATCGAGTCCACTCCACCATTCAGTCATGGCTGATGGGCATTTCAGTGCCACTTACCCACACTGGTGACATTATAAAACTTTTCACTGTACTTGAGTATACATGACAATAAAGGATTTTCTATTCTATTCTATTTTAGGTTTTAAGGAGCATCATGGAGGAAGGGATAGAGAGATTCAAAGTTCTGACAGTTTAAGGAGAGAATGCCAAAGGTTCATAGCTTGTTAGCTGAAGGCACAAATACTAGACAAACAAAAATGGATTGTAGGAAGGGAGGAGATAAAAGAGACTATGATAGTTAAGGCCATGGAGGGATTTGAAAACAGAACAAGTAGTTAAAAATGGAGAGTATTTCTTAAATGGAGTAGATGCAGATCAGCGTGTACAGGAGTATCTGGAACTTGGTGTAAGTTAGGTATGGACAGCAGAATTTTTGATGACAGTTTATGGACGGTAGGTTGTTGGAGGCCAGCCCTGAATAGTCATCTCTTGAGGCAACAAAGGTATGCCTAGAGAATTGAAGGACTGAAGACAATGATTGATGTCCGTAATATTTTGTCAGAAGAAATTCTGCTTATCTATTACTTGCAGTTGCACAACTGGTGAGACAAATTTGAGAATCTTGATAAATTTTAATTGAGCTACTTAAAGATTAATGTGTGTTGTGAAATAGAATTAACAGAATGTTTATGGCACATAGAGAGGCCACTTGCACCACCATGTCTGCGCTGGCTGGAAAATAAACCACCTAACCTAATCCCAATTTCCAACATTTGGTCCATATCACTGCCGGTTGGAAATTAAAACAACTAATGTATTTATACAGTGGATTAGAGAATGCAGTTTGAAACCATACAACTCCATCAAAGCCTTAAATATTAGAGTAAATTTAAATTTTGCAGAGTGGTCTTGCATAGCAGAACCTACTTCACTGTCTCAAAGACATTCTAAAAATAGTGCTGAAAATAGGGCCACAGGAATATGTTCAGATCAGCTTAAACACATGGCTTGTGGGACATAAAGATTCTTATGCTGCTGGAATATTTGATAATCAATGGTGAAAACATGGAAATGGATAAATATTCAGCAGTTTACTTGAATGTATGAATATCAGTGAACATATTTTTGCAAGTCTTTTTGAAAATTAAATACCAGGTATAGTCATTTGTGCCTCAGCCTGAAAGGAGCAAATGGTTTATTTCCAAACAAGGAATGTCAGCTATATGGCAATTCTGTCAAGATCTTGTGGCCCTTTTTTCACATTTTTTCTCATTCTTGTTTATGAAGAAAACAGCATCACGTGTGATTTATCTGATTTTATTTATTAACTAAATAATTAAAGAGTATTTAAACAAGTTCAATTACTCGTGGCTTATATTCATTTCTGTCTCTTTTGCATTTTCCTGGGTATTTGATTTTGATTTTTAAACCTTTTTCCCTGAAAGAAAATGGAAGATGTTAGCTGTTTTGTTCAAATCAGGATAATGAACATTGCTACATCCCCCCCCCCACCACCCCGTAACTTCAGAATACTAATATTAATACAATTCAAGCTTTTTGTTAATGTGATTGTTTAGCCTTTTCTATCTTTCCTCAAGGTCTTTCTCAGCAGTAGGAATATACAAACATATGAATTAGGATGTGGAGGAGCTGGTGTTGGACTAGGGTAGACAAGGTTAAAAATCACACAACACCAGATTATAATCCAACCACCCGATGATGGAGCAGTGCTCCAAAAGCTAGTGCTTTCAAATAAACCTGTTGGACTATAAGCTGGTGTTATGTGATTTTTAACCATATGAGTTAGGAGTAAGAGTACACCACTTATCCCCTCAGTTTTGCACTGCCATTCAGTTAAATTGTGGTTGATCTGGTTGTAATCTCAGCTGGACATGCTCGCCTACTGCCTCATAAACTTTCACCCTCTTTCTTACGAAGGATCTATCCAACACTGTCTTAAGAAAGTGAGTTCCAAGGACTAAACGTAAAGAAGTATAGTGCAATCTTTTCTCTAGTTGATTCAAATGTGCTGCACTAAGAAACTACCTTGAAAGCATTCTATGAACTTCTCATCCAGACTGCCTGTGCCAATCTGATTTTTACAATTTATATGTAAATTCAAGTTGCTTATGATTGTTATAATCCTTTTATCACAAGCAGCCAATATTTCTTCTGGTTTAGTTTGTCCTGCATTGTGGTTACTAGTGAGGACAACCAAACTATTTCATTAGTGAATCTTCTTCGCTACTATTCTTCATCTTTACCCAAACCAAGTGTACAATCCTGATTTCCTGAACAAAGGTAATCTCTAACTATTGCGCAAATGACATCTTTGATTAACAGTGGATTGGACACTCTGGAGGCAGGAAACATGTTTCCGCTGATGGGTGAGTGCCGAACCAATGACACAGCTTAAAAATACAGGGTAGACCATTTAGGACAGAGATGAGAAACTTCTTCACCCAGAGAGTGGTGGCTGTGTGGAATGTTCTGCCCCAGAGGGCAGTGGAGGCCCAGTCTCTGGATTCATTGAAGAAAGAGTTGGATAGAGCTCTCAAGAATAGTGGAATCAAGGGTTATGGAGATAAGGCTGGAACAGGATACTGATTAAAGATGATCAGCCATGATCATATTAAATGGTGGTGCAGGCTTGAAGGGAAGAATGGCCTACTCCTGCATCTATTTCTGGATTAGTGGTGCTGGAAGAGCACAGCAGTTCAGGCAGCATCCGAGGAACAGTAAAATCGACATTTCGGGCAAAAGCCCTTCATCAGGAATAAAGACAGAGAGCCGGAAGCGTGGAGGGATAAGCTAGAGGAGGGTGGGGGTGGGGAGAAAGTAGCATAGAGTACAATAGGTGAGTGGGGGAGGGGATGAAGGTGATAGGTCAGAGTTGGGGGGAGGGTGGAGTGGATAGGTGGAAAAGAAGATAGGCCGGTAGGACAAGCCAGGACAAGTCACGGGGACAGTGCTGAGCTGGAAGTTTGGGACTGGGGTGAGGTGGGGGAAGGGGAAATGAGGAGACTGTTGAAGTCCACATTGATGCCCTGGGGTTGAAGTGTTCCGAGGCGGAAGATGAGGCGTTCTTCCTCCAGGCGTCTGGTGGTGAGGGAGCGGTGGTGAAGGAGGCCCAGCAGCTCCATGTCCTCGGCAGAGTAGGAGGGAGAGTTGAAATGTTGGGCCACAGGGCGGTGGGGTTGATTAGTGCGGATGTCCCGGAGATGTTCCCTAAAGCGCTCTGCTAGGAGGCGTCCAGAATGCAAATGATACCGCATTGGGAGCAACGGATACAATAAATGATATTAGTGGATGTCCAGGTAAAACTTTGATGGATGTGGAAGGCTTCTTTAGGGCCTTGGATAGAGGTGAGGGAGGAGGTGTGGGCGCAGGTTTTGCAGTTCCTGCGGTGGCAGGGGAAGGTGTCAGGATGGGAGGGTGGGTTGTAGGGGGGCGTGGACCTGACCAGGTAGTCACGGAGGGAACAGTCTTTGTGGAAGGCAGAAAGTGGTGGGGAGGGAAATATATCTCTGGTGGTGGGGTCTTTTTGGAGGTGGCAGAAAAACCACACTTTTTCATATTTGATTCCTTGCCCCCACTAATTAGATTAAAGCTCTCTCTACATGCCTAGTTGTATGATTTGTAAGAACACCAGTCTCAGCACAGTTCACGTGTAGAACATCCCAACCAATTGTTGCTAATGAGTTATGTACCAGAATGCATGTCTTCTACAATTTGTACCAAACATTCATCTCTAATTTTATATGTCCTATGCAAATTTGCATGCAGCTCAGGTAATAAGTGAGAAATTATAATTTATCAGATTCTGCTCTTTAATTTAGTGCCTAATACATCTCATACTTTTTATGCAGAACCTCTTTCCTAGTTTTACCCATGTTGTTAGTACTCACGACCACTGAATCTTCTACTTTTCATGGCAAATTCTTCTGGAGTCCTGAACAATTGTCCAAGCAGGCAACACATCAGTATGAAATCCTGTTCTTTGTTGCTGAGAACAGTGAACATTCCCTTCACTATACTACCCCCAGCCTCTAAATTTCTGGTTGTCCCCTCCCCAAACTTTGGAACTCAAGATGTGGTCTAACCAGTACTCTGTATAACTGAAACCTAACTTCCCTCATTTTGTATTCAATTCTCCAAGAAATACATGATAGCATCTATTAACTTTCCTAATAACTTGCTGTACCTATACATTAACCTTTGAAATTTTGGGATACCCAAATCCCTCTGCATCTCAGAGCTCTACACTCTTTCTCCATTGAGATAATGTGCTTCTTTATTGGTCATCTTGTTAAAATGGACAGTTTCACACACAATACTCCACTTCCAAGATCTTTGCCCACTCACCTAACCTGTCCATTTCCCCTGACACCTCTTCACAACACACTCTCCTACCAATCTTTGTGTCTGCAGCAGATTTCACAACCATACCTTCAGTCCTTAATCCAAGTCATTTATTAAATTATAAAGAGTTGAGGAACCATCAGTGATCACTGTGGCACACCCTCAGTACATCTTGCCAACCCGTTAGATATCCAGTCTTCTATGTGTGCAAATATAAATCCCACCTCTTCCCCCCCCCACACACACACACACGTACCACTTCCTCTGGCAGTTAATTCCACTTATATAAACCACTCTATGTCTAAAAACACGTTATCCCTCAGGTCCCTTTTCAAGCTTTCTTCTCTCACCGTAAAGATTTGCCCCCTAGTTTTGAATTCCCCCACCCTAGGGAAAAGACGTTGCTATTCACCTTATCTATGCCCTTCATGATTTTATAAACCTCTATAAGGTCACCCTTCAACCTCCTACACTCCAGTGAAAAAAGTCCCAGCCTCTCCTTATAACTCAAACCTTTTTGTCCTGGCAATGTCTGGTAACTCTTTTCTGTATTGCTGGTTTAAATTAAGCAGGAGGATTTACCCGTGGCGTAACAGTAAGCATGCTAAACGCTTTCTTAACCAACCTGTCTACTTGTGCAGCCTGCAAAGAGCTACGTACCTGGTCCCTAGGTCTCTTTGTTTGACATTAAATGAATAAGCCCTGCCCTTGTTAGCCTCACCAAAATGCAATATCTTGCATTTGTCTGAATTAAAATCCATCTGACACTCTTCAGCTAATTGATCAAGATCCTTTTGCAATCTTAGATAAGCTTCACTGTCAACAATGCCACCAATTTTGGTGTCATCTACAAATTTACCAACTATGCCTCCTAAATTCTCATTCAAATTGTTTATATAAATGACAAATAACAGTGGACCCGGCACCAATCCCTGCAGAATATTGCCAGTCACAGGCCACCTGTTTAAAAAAAAACTATCCTCTACCAATACCCACTGTCTTCTACAGTCAAGCCAATTTTGTATCCACTTGACCAGCTCTCTCTGAATCTCGTGATCTGACTTTACTAAACAGTCTATCTTGCGGAACCGTGTCGTTTACTAAAGTCCATGTAAACAACATCTACCACTCCGTCCTCATCAATCTTTTTGATTACATCCTCAAAAAACTCAGTCAAGTTTGTGAGGCACAATTTCCCTCACACAAAGCCAAGCTGACTATCCCAAATCTGTTCCAGCCTCTTCAAATGCTTCTCAATCCTGTCTTTCAGAATCCACTCCAACAACTTACCTCCCACGGATGACAGGCTCACTGCCCTATTGTTCACAGGCTTCTCTTTACAACCTTTGTTAAATAAAGGCGCAACGTTAGCCAGCCTCCAGTCCTCTGGCACTTCATCCATTGTTATAGATGATACCAATATCACTGCGAGGGGCCCTGTAATTTCTTCCTTAACTTCGCACAATGTCCTGGGAAACACTTGATCAGGTCCCAGAGATTTATCCACCTTTTCATTTAAGACATCCAGCACTTCCTCCTGTAATGTTTTCAAGACGTCAATATTTATTTCCCTAAGTTCCCTAGCCTTTATATCTTTCTCCAGAGTACAAATTGGCAAATTGGTTGGAGATGATTTGTCTTTCACAAAATCATATTGACTCTGCCTGATTACATTTAACTGTTCACCATGCCCTGCTTTACATCCTTTATAATAGCTTTTAATATTTCCCAGAGACTATTTCCCAGGGCAGAAATGGCTAACATGAGGGGTCATAGTTTTAAGCTGGTTGGAGGAAAATATAGAGGGGATGTCAGAGGCGGGTTATTTACACAGAGAGTTGTGAGAGCATGGAATGCGTTGCCAGCAGCAGTTGTGGAAGCAAGGTCACTGGGGACATTTAGGAGACTGCTGGACATGCATATGGTCACAGAAATTTGAGGGTGCATACATGAGGATCAATGGTTGGCATACCATCGTGGGCTGAAGGGCCTGTTCTGTGCTGTACTGTTCTATGTTCTATTTTCCCTACAACATTTGTTAAGTATCCTGTGATTTCCTGCTTTCTGTCCCCCTCCATTTTTGAATGAAGGAGTATATGAATTATTTTTCATTCTAACACAGACTTGTTCATCAGGCAGCCTGCAGGTCAAATGCTGCCCTACCCCAATCATGATTCATGTTCCTAATATAGATGTGGTCATTTGGAAGATTTTACAAGGCGCTACTCCAGTCAGAGGCCATTTCCTATCAGCAGCCAGACACAAGAGAGCAATGGCCTCAGATTGAAGGAGCAGCAAGCTGTGTGATCGTTTCTAACTTTATTACGCCCTAGGTCTATGTAAAAGGAATTGTAGAAATAAGATTGCCATTGTTTAGGGAGACTATAAGGGACATGATACCTGTGGGAGGGTGAGGGGACAAGGCTGGGAGTAGGTGTGCAGATCAGCTGCCCAGTAATTGAATGAGTCATAGAGTCATACAGCACAGAAACAGACCCTTCAATCCAACCAGTCCATGCCAAAATAATCCCAAACTAAACTAGGACCACCTGCCTGCTCCTGGACAATATCCCTCCAAACCTTTCCTATTCATGTATCTATCTAAATGTCTTTTAAATGTTGTAATTGTACTCGCATCCACCACTTCCTCAGGAAGTTCATTCCACATGTGAACTACCCTCTGTATAAAACATTTGCCTCATGTTTTTAAAATCTCTCTCCTTTCACCTTAAAAATGTGCTCCTTAGTCTTGAAATTCTCCTATGCGAGGGAAAAGACAACTACTATTACCTTTATCTATACCTCTCATAATTTTATAAAATTTTATCAGGTCACCTCTCAAACTCCTGCTATCCAGTCAAAAAAGTCCTAGCTTATCCAGCCTTCCTTTATAACTCAAATCTTCCATGCCCAGCAACATCCTGGTAAATCTCTTCTGAACCCTCTCCAACTTAATAATATTCTTACTATAACTGGGTGACCAGAACTGGACACAGTATTCCAGAAAAGGCCTCACCAATGCCCTCTACAGCCTCAATATGACCTCCTCCTACTGCCCCCTTGATGACGACCTCAACTTCTATCACCAAACCATCATCTCTCAGACTGTACACAACCTCATCACCTCAGGGGATCTCCCAGCCACAGATTCCAACCTCATAGTTCGGGAACCCTGCACCACCCGATTCTACCTCCTACCCAAGATCCATAAACCTGACTACCCCGGCCGACCTGTCATCTCAGTCTGCTCCTGCCCCACCGAATTCATCTTCACATACCCCGATACTGTCCTATCACCCCGGTCCAAGAACTCCCCACATACATTCTGAATACCACCCACACCTTCCACCTCCTCCAAGACTTCCATTTCTCTGCCTCCCAATGCTTCATCTTCACTATTGAACATCCAGTCCCTATACACCTCCATCCGCCATGACCAGAGCCTTCAAACCCTCCGTTTCTTCCTCTCCTGCCGTTCCCACCAGTACCCTTCCACTGACACTCTTATTCGTTTGGCCGAACTGATCTTCACCCTCAATAATTTCTCCTTTGAATCCTCCCAGCTCCTCCAGATGAAAGGGGTAGCCATGGGCACCCACATGGGTGCCAGCTATGCCTGTCTTTTTTGTCGGCTACGTGGAACAGTCTGCCTTCCACAGCTACACCAGCACCACTCCCCACCTTTTCCTCCACTACTTTGATGATTGCATGTGCACCACCCCATGCTCCCACGAGGAGGTTGAACAGTTCATCAACTTCACCAACACATTCCACCACGACCTTAAATTTACCTGGACCATCTCTGACATCTCTCTCCCCTTCCTGGACCTCTCCATCTCCATCAACAGTGACCAATTCAACACCGACATTTTCTACAGACCCACAGACTCCCAAAGCTACCTGGATTACACCCTGCCTCCTGCAAAAATGCTATCCCTTATTCCCAATTCCTCCGCCTCTGCTGCATCTGTTCCCAGGAGGACCAGTTCCACTACAGAACACACCAGATGGCCTCCTTCTTTAAAGACCACAATTTCCCCTCCCACATGGTTGATGATGCCCTCCAGCGCATTTCATCCATATCCCACACCTCCGCTCTCAAGTTCCACCCCTCCAACCGCAACAAGGAGAGAACCCCGTGGTCCTCACCTTCCACCACCAACCTCTGTATACATCACTTCATCTTCTGCCATTTCCACCACCTACAAACGGACTCCACCCCCAGAGATATATTTCCCTCCCCACCCCTATCTGCTTTCTGTAAAGACCGTTCCCACTGCGACTACCTCATCAGGTCCACGCCCCCTAACAACCCACCCTTCCCTCCCGGCACCTTCCCCTGCCACTGCAGAAATTGCAAAACCTGCACCCCCACCTCCACCAAAGGCCTAAACAGGAGCGTTCCACATCCATCAAAGTTTCACCTGCACTTCCACGTGTGTCATTTACTGTATCCGTTGCTCCCAACGCGGTCTCCTCTACATTGGGCAGACAGGACACCTACTCGCAGAGCGCTTCAGAGAACATCTTCAGGACACCCACACTAATCAACCCCACTGCCCCATGGCAGAACACTTTAACTCCCCATCCCGGTCTGCCGAGGACATGCAGATCCTGCGCCTCCTCCATTGCCACTCCCTTACCATCCGATGCCTGGAGGAAGAACACGTCATCTTCCGTCTTGGGATCCTCCACCCCCATGGCATCAATGTGGATTTCACCAGTTTCCTCATTTCCCCTCCCACCAACTTACCCCAGTTCCAACCTTCCAGTTCAGCACCGTCCTCATGACCCATCCCATCTGTCCATCTTCCTTCCCACCTATCCACTCCACCCTCCCCTCTGACCTATTACCTTTACCCCCACCTCCATCCACCTATTGCACTATCAGCTGCCTGCTCCCCCCCAAGCCCCACCTCCGTCCCCTCCCCTCCCATTCATCTCTCCACTCCCGAGGCTCCCAGCCTCATTCCTGGTAAAGTGCTTTTGCCCGAAATGCGATTTTCCTGCTCTTCAGATGCTGCCTGACGTGCTGTGCTTTTCCAGCACCACACTCTTGACTCTAATCTCCAACATCTGCAGTACTCACTTTCGCCTCAATATGACTTCCCAACTCCTATGAGCAATGAAAGCAAGTGTGCCTAACCCCTTTTTAACCACCCTGTCTATATGTAATGCAAACTTCAAAGAATTATGTATCTGCACTCCAGGTCCCTCTACTCTGCAACACAATAAGCAAATCTTAGCAGGACTTATACACTTAATGGTAAGATCCTAGGGAGTGTTGCTGAATGAAGAGACCTTGGAGTGCAGGTTCATAGCTCCTTGAAAGTGGATTCACAGGTAGATAGGATAGTGAAGAAGGCATTTGGTATGCTTTAGGAGAAAGTGAGGACTGCAGATGCTGGAGATCAGAGCTTAAAAATGTGTTGCTGGAAAAGCGCAGCATCAAAGGAGAAGGAGAATTGACGTTTCGGGCATAAGCCCTTCTTCAGGAATGAGGAGGGTGTGCCAAGCAGGCTAAGATAAAAGGTAAGGAGGAGGGACTTGGGGGAAGGGCGCTGGGAATGCGATAGATGGAATGAGGTTAAGGTGAGGGTGATAGGCCGGAGAGGGGGTGGGGGCGGAGAGGTCGGGAAGAAGATTGCAGGTCAAGAAGGCGGTGCTGAGTCTGAGGGCTGGGACTGAGAAAAGGTGAGGGGAGGGGAATAGTCAGAGTATTGAGTACAAGAGTTGGGAGGTCATGTTGCGGCTGTACAGGATATTGGTTAGGCCACTGTTGGAATATTGTGTGCAATTCTGGTCTCCTCCCTATCAGAAAGATGTGAACCTTGAAAGAGTTCAGAAAAGATTTACAAGGATGTTGCCAGGGTTGGAGGATTTGAGCTATAGGGAGAGGCTGAACAGGCTGGGGCTATTTTCCCTGGAGCATCGGAGGCTGAGGGGTGAACTTATAGAGGTTTACAAAATTATGAGGGGCATAGATAGGATATATAGACAAAGACTTTTCCCTGGGATTGGGGAGTCCAGAACTAGAGGGCATAGGTTTAGGGTGAGAGGGGAAAGATATAAAAGAGACCTACGGGGCAACTTTTTTACACAGAGGGTGGTACGTGTATGGAATGAGCTGCCAGAGGATGTGGCAGAGGCTGGTACAATTGCAACATTTAAGAGGCATTTGGATGGGTGTATGAATAGGAAGGATTTGGAGGGATATGGACTGGGTGCTGACAGGTGGGACTAGATTGGGTTGGGATAGCTGGTCGGCGTGGACAGGTTGGACCGAAGGGTCTGTTTCCATGCTGTACATCTCTATGACTAGAGACTATGCATTAAGGCACTTTACCTGAATGCTCGTAGCATTCATAACAAAGCCGATGAACTAATGGCACAGATAATAGTGAATGATTATGATGTAGTAGGCATCACAGAGACTTGGTTACGGGGGGGGTCAGGACTGGCAGTTAAACCTCCATGGTTTTTCAACTTATCGAAAAGACAGAGAGGTGGGCAGAGGGGGTGGGGTTGCCTTGTTAGTTAAGAACAAAATTAAATCTATGGTATTGAATGACATAGCGTCGGATGATGTGGAGTCTGTGTGGGTGGAGTTGAGGAACCACAAAGGCAAAAAAACCATAATTGGAGTTGTGTACAGACCTCCTAACAGTGGTCAGGACCAGGGACGCAACATGTACCGGGAAATAGAGAAGGCATGTCAGAAAGGCAAGATTACATTGATCATGGGAGACTTCAATATGCAGGTGGACTGGGTAAATAATGTTGCTAGTGGATCTAAAGAAAGGGAATTCATGGAATGCTTACAGGATGGCTTTTTGGAACAGCTTGTCATGGAGCCCACAAGAGAGCAGGCTATTCTGGACCTAGTGCTTTGCAATGAACCAGACTCTATAAAAGATCTTAAAGTAAGGGAACCCTTAGGAAGTAGTGACCATAATATGGTAGAGTTCAGTCTGGAGTTTGAAAGGGAGAAGGCAAAATCTGATGTAATGGTGTTACAGTTGAATAAAGGTAATTATGAAGGCATGAGAGAGGAACTGACTAAAATAGACTGGAAGCAGAGGCTAACCGGGAAGACAGTAGAGCAAAAATGGCAGGAGTTTGTAGGTATAATTGAGGACACTGTACAGAGGTTCATTCCCAAGAAAAGAAAGATTAACCGGGGAGGGATTAGACAACCTTGGCTGACAAAGGAAGTCAGGAAATGTATTAAAGAAAAAGAGAGATCCTATAAAGTGGCTAAGAACAGTGGGAAATCAGAAGATTGGGAAGGATACAAAAGCAAACAGAGGATAACAAAGAGTGTAATAAGAAATGAGAGGATCAAATATGAAGGTAGGCTAGCCAGTAATATTAGAAATAATAGTAAAAGTTTCTTTCAGTACATAAGAAACAAACGACAGGCAAAAGTAGACATTGGGCCACTTCAAACTGATGCAGGGAGCCTAGTGATGGGAGATAAGGAAATAGCAGGAGAACTTAACAAGTACTTTGCGTCAGTTTTCACAGTGGAAGACATGAGTAATATCCCAAAAATTAAAGGGTGTCACGGGGCTGAGTTGAGTATGGTTGCCATTACGAAAGAGATAGTGCTAGAAAAGTTAAAAAGTCTTAAAATTGATAAATCTCCTGGCCCCGATGGGATACACCCTAGAGTTCTGAGAGAGGTTGCTGAGGAAATAGCAGAGGCATTGGTTGAGATCTTTCAAGAGTCACTGGAGTCAGGAAAGGTCCCGGATGATTGGAAGATCGCTGTAGTAACCCCCTTGTTCAAGAAAGGATCAAGGCAAAAGATGGAAAATTATAGGCCAATCAGCTTAACTTCGGTTGTTGGTAAAATTCTAGAATCCATCATTAAGGATGAGGTTTCTAAATTCTTGGAAGAGCAGAGTCTGATTAGAACAAGTCAACATGGATTTAGTAAAGGGAGGTCATGCCTGACAAACCTGTTGGAATTTTTTGAAGAGGTAACAAGTAGGTTAGACCAGGGAAACCCAGTGGATGTGGTCTATCTAGACTTTCAAAAGGCCTTTGATAGGGTGCCACATGGCAGGCTGCTGAGCAAGGTGAGGGCCCATGGTGTTCGCGGTGAGCTGCTGGGATGGATTGAGGATTGGCTGTCTAACAGAAGGCAGAGAGTTGGGATAAAAGGTTCTTTTTCAGAATGGCAGCCGGTGACGAGCGGTGTCCTGCAGGGTTCGGTGCTGGGGCCACAGCTGTTCGCATTATATATTAATGATTTGGATGAGGGAACCGGGGGCATTCTAGCAAAGTTTGCCGATGATACGAAGTTAGGTGGACAGGCAGGTAGTACTGAGGAAGTGGGGAGGCTACAGAAGGATCTAGACAGGTTGGGAGAGTGGTCCAGGAAATGGCTGATGGAATTTAACGTGTGCAAGTGCGAGGTCTTGCACTTTGGCAAAAAGAATAAAAGCATGGACTACTTTCTAAATGGTGAGAAAATTAATAAAGCCAAAGCACAAAGGGATCTGGGAGTGCTAGTCGAGGATTCTCTCAAGGTAAACATGCAGGTTGAGTCTGTGATTAAGAAAGCGAATGCAATGTTGTCTCTTATCTCAAGAGGGTTGGAATATAAAAGCAGAGATGTACTACTAAAACTTTATAAAGCTCTGGTTAGGCCCCATTTGGAGTACTGTGTCCAGTTTTGGTCCCCACACCTCAGGAAGGACATACTGGCACTGGAACGTGTCCAGCGGAGATTCACACGGATGATCCCTGGAATGACAGGTCTAGCATATGAGGAACGGCTGAGGATACTGGGATTGTATTCGTTGGAGTTTAGAAGATTAAGGGGAGATCTAATAGAGACGTACAAAACAATACATGGCTTGGAAAAGGTGGATGCTAGGAAATTGTTTCTGTTAGGCGAGGAGACTAGACCCGTGGACACAGCCTTAGAATTAGAGGGGGTCATTTCAGAACAGAAATGCGGAGACATTTCTTCAGCCAGAGAGTGGTGGGCCTGTGGAATTCATTGCCACAGAGTGCAGTGGAAGCCGGGACGCTAAATGTCTTCAAGGCCGAGATTGATAGGTTCTTGTTGTCTAGAGGAATTAAGGGCTACGGGGAGAATGCTGGTAACTGGAGCTGAAATGCGCATCAGAAATGATTGAATGGCGGAGTGGACTCGATGGGCCGAATGGCCTTACTTCCACTCCTATGTCTTATGGTCTTATGGTCTTATGAACTACCCAAGGCCTTACCATTAATTGCATAAGCCCTACCCTTATTTGTATCACGCGTTTATCCAGATTGAACTCCATCTGCAATTTTCTAGCCCACCCACCTGTTTGATCAAGATCCCTTTGTAATCTTAGAAAACCTTTTTCACTGTATACTATGCCATCAATCTTGGTGTCATCTGCAAACTTACTAACTATGCCTTCTATATTCTCATCCAAATCATCTAAATAAATGACAAACAAAAGAAGACCCAGAACCAATCCTTATGGAACACCGTTGGTCACAGGCCTCCACTCTGAAAAGCAACCCTCCATCATTACTCTCTTTTTCCTGTAGTTGTGCCAGTTATGTATCCGATTGGCAGGCTCACCTTGAATCCCATGTGACCTAATTGTACTAATTAGTCTATAATGCAGAACCTTGTTAAAGGCTTTACTAAAATCCAAATAAACAATGTCCACTGCTGTGCCATCATTCATCTTTTTGGTGACTTCCTCAAAAAACTCAATCCAATTTGTGAGACATAATTTACCCTGTACAAAACCATGCTGACTATTCCTAATCAATTTTTGCCTCTCTAAATGTCTATAAATCCTATCCTTCATAATCACCTCCAAAGATTTACCCACAACTAAAGTCAGACTCACAGGTTTATAGTTCCCCAGTTTCTTCTTACCACTTTCCTTAAGCACAGATACAACATCAGCCACCCTCCCATGGATTGAGCTGCTGAATGGGTTGGGGCAAGAGGCTCCAGGTTGAGCAGCAGGTTAGGGGGACAAGAAGACTCACTCCTTGCACAAACATCAGCACTCTAATGACTTGCAGTCAAACTGGCAGAGTCGGCTGCCAGAATCCACACACTATGTGTGTGAGTGATGGAGATAGAGAGAGTTAGTGAAGTGGGAGTGAGTGAATGAGGGGGCTTAGTTTGTGAGGGAGGAGGTAGTGAGTGACAGAGATAGTGAGATGTAAGAATAAGTGAGTGAGGGGGTGGGAGTGACTGTGAGGGAGGACGAATGTAAGGGAATATGAATGAGTGGGGGGGAGTGAGGAAGGGAGAGAGTTAGTGAATGGCGAGAGAGTGAATGAGGAGGATTGAATGAGGGCCTCGAGTGCATGGAGGGGGAAGACGTGGTGAAGGGCGATGCAGTCAGTTGGAGCAATAGTGAGAGATTGAGGAGCTTATAGCATGATGATGTTGGTATAGTTAGCAGGGGCAAATGTAGTGAGGGAGAAATATAGAAATGGGGAAATATAAAATCAGGGAGTGAGAGATCGAGGGAGAGAATGTGAGTTTGTGGAAGGGGGAAGTGTGTGCATGTTCATGAGTGATTGAGAGGGGAATATGATTTGGAGGTGGAAAGAGTAAGTAGGGGAGTGTGAGTAGAAGGCAGGAGTGTGGGAAGGGAAATGTTTGTGTTTGTGGGGCAGTGAGGGATTGGCTGGGGAGGGCGAGAGTGAAAGGGGAAATGCAAGTGTGTAAACACAAACTTTATTAAGTCACTACCTTTTCCCTCCTCTTCTTCCTCCTCCCTCTCCCATATCCATAAGGCGGGTTTGTAAAGGAGGAAAGCCTAGGCTGGAAGGTAATCTTCTAATTCCTGCTTTCATATGAATTCTAATCTTGTAATGTTTGCTACCAGAAGCTAAAGCAAGGTCGGTGTTACTTAAACCAGCTCCTTATCTTGGCCTTGGTCTCCTCCCTTTCCTTGGTGATCAGGGTTGCAGGCCGATCTATCTCTTTCTAGCTCTGCTTAGTTGAAAAGTCAAAAATAGATTTGGTTAGTTGGCTATGCTGCTGGGCACATCATTTTTTTTTAACACAGTTGAATCAGTCTAGTGTTTTTCATTTTTTTTCAGCATTCATATTTACTGCTGTGCCAACTTTACAAAATTTTCACCGCCCCTCCACTATCCCACACCGAGTGACTGAAACATTCATCATGGCCCCATGTAAAAAGTTTAATCAAGCCTTATCTAATGGCAACTTCCATTGGACCTAGGGAAGTCTGGAAAAGCAAAACCAATGCATCAACTATCTCACCAGCTGTTTTTGTTAAAACCTTAGGATGAAGTCCATCAAATGGAATTTAATTTAATTTTGGTGGGTCAAACCAGGGCAGGACTTACACAGTAAATGGAAGGGCCTCGAGGAATGTTGTAGAACAAAGAGGTCTAGATGTTCAGGTTCATAGCTCCTTGAAAATGGTGAAGAAGGCTTTCAGCATGCTTGCTTTCATTGGTCAGAGCATTGCATATAGGAGTTGAGATGTCTTGTTGCAGCTATACCACACGTTGGTGAGGCCACATTTGGAGTATTGCGTGCAGTTCTGGTCACTCTACTATAAAAGGATATTATTAAACTAGAAAGCGTGCAGAAAAGGTTAACTAGGATGCTACCTGGACTTGGAGGTTTGAGTTATAAGAGATGATGGGACTTTTTTCCCTGCAGCATAGGAGACTGAGGGGTGACCTTATAGAGGTCTTTAACATCATGAGAGGCTTAGATAAGGTAGATAGCCAGCAGCTCTTCCCATGATGGGAGAGTCTAAAACTCGAGGGCATTGGTTTATGGTGAGAGGAGAGAAATACAAAAGGATCCAGAGGGGCAATTTTGTGGTGAGTGTCTAGAATGGGCTCCAGAGGTAGTGGTACCTGCGAGTATAATTTTGTCTTTAAGAGACATTTGGACAGGTACATGGATGGGACAGGTATGGAGGAATATGGACCAAAAGCAGCTAAGTGGAACTAGATTAATTGTGAAAACTGGGCAGCATATGTAGGTTAGGCTGAAGGGCCTGTTTCTATGCTGTCATCCTTAATGCTCTATCAATTTACTCAGTATTACTTCCCGGCTGATTGTAATATTCTTGGGTTTCTCCCTCCCTTCCATTTTCTGATTGACAGCTATTTCTGAAATGTTATTTGTGTTCTTTATAGTCAAGACTGATGCAGAATAATCAGTTTATCCTTAATCTCCTTATTTTCTATTATTAGTTCCCCAGACTCACTTTACTCACTTTCTGTCTTTTAAATATGTATTAAAACTCTTAGGATCAGTTTTTATATTTGTAGTTAACTTTCTCTTGTACTCTAATTTTTTCCCTTCTTATTAATATTTCAGTCATTCCTTGCTTTTTTTTTAATATTTAGTACAATCTGCTGATCTGCAACTCATCTGTGTGCAAGTAAATGCTTTTAATTTTAGTCTGATCGTATTTTTCAATTTTTAAGCTAACCACACAGGGTGAGTTGATCCCTTGAAAATTTTCTTTCTTATATCTTTTATATTCCATGTCTTCTGGAATATCCCCTTAAATGTCTGCCACTGTGTCTCTATTGCCCTATCACCTAATTTACCAGTTTGCTTTAGGTAGCTCTGCTTTCTTGTCCTTATAATTGATCTTTTTTAAATGGTTCACATGTGGAATGAACTTACTGAGAAAGTGATGGATGTGGGCATGGTTACAACATTTAAAAGACACTTAGATAGGTACCTGAACAGGAAAATTTTGGAGGGAGTAGGTAGTTGGGTCTAGTTTAGCTTGGGATTATGTCCAGCATGGACTTGTTGAACTGAACGGTTTTTTTCCATGCTGTATGACTCTATGAATCTATTTAAAATATTAGTCTAGGACCCATTCTTCTGTTCTGGAAAGGACATGTTGGAGGAGCACAGCCCACCCTTGGAAGCACTGTTATCTTCTCCATGTCTTCCAAGTGCCAATGCGTATTCCAACCTCAGTAAGTTGGAAGAGCCTGCATCTGGTAAGACACACAATGGAAGTGAACCAAGTTCTAGTGGCAAGGACAGCCTCGATGATGATCTGTTGGGAAATCCTGTCATCATCAATCTCTGCTGAATAGAACAGATCTACCTCTCCAGGTCCAAACACACAAAAGATTGTAGAAATTTGGGTCTCTCTTCCATAAGCAATAATTGATGCTTGATCAGTTGTTAATTTTAAAACTGAAATTGAAATAATTTTCTTTTCCAAAGGTAATAAAATTATTCAGCAAAGTTGGGTATGTCGAGTTAGTTGTACAATCATTACAGTAAAGAATATACTGTGGCCATGCCAGTTCTCTGTAGAACTGTTCAATTCAACTCTCCCAATATAGACTGTAAGTTAATTTTGCTCAAGTACCCATTCAATTTGCTTCTGAAATAATTCATTTTAACTTTCATCACCCTCAAAGATGCCAAGGTCCATGTCATTACTACTCACCGAGTAAACAAGTTCTATATCACATGCTCTGTGTCTTTCTAAATACTTAAAATATCTGCACCCTCATCTTTGTACCATTAGCTTTTGGGAACAGTCTGTCATTGTTTACTTTATCTAAACCTGTCCTAATCTTGTCACAGATCAGCCATGATACCATTGAATGATGGAACATGCTCAAAGCATTAAACAGCCCCCTCCAGTTCCCTTTCAAAAAGTACCACTGTCTCTCCATGTTGTTTATCACGAAGGAAAACTCAAGGTCGAAGGAAACTGAACCTTTTGATTTAGGGGCCCAGTAATGAACTTCGTAGTCATCTTTGTGGTGTTATGGTTGTGGTACCTCAGTTTAAAATCTCATGCAAAAGTTTGATATAGTAGTCTGGGGATGTCCTAAATTATCTCTGCAAAACCTAGATTGGGTTGGAAGAGCTCATAATTGTTTATAACAATAGATGCATGTACTTAATGGTAACTCAATAGAAAACGTTTGTTTACATTTGTAATGTTGCAACTGGGTCAGTTAATTGAGTTAAACAGGTAAATAATGAAGACGTTTATTAAAGTATTTCACTAACAGATTCAGGGAGAATTTGTTTCAATACTTACCTGACTGCAAGACAGAGTACACAAGGATGTGAGTAGGTGATACCATTCGTGCCACAAACAAAGTGATATGGCTTCGGACAGCTTGGGAGTTGAGGAAATCTTTCACAGTGTGGCTTTGAGAGGGTAGATTAGCAAATTAATATTAACAGTTCAAAATTAAACACCACAGAATAGACAAAAGGCAAAAAAAATTAAAATAAGCTACTAACATCATTGTCGAAAGCTCTTCCAGTGTCTGAAACAGAAAAATACAGTTTGTTACTGGAGGCATAGATGTAGTTGGCTACCATTAAATGCGTTGGAAGGGAACCTCACTGAAATCACAAAAAATACTTTAATAGATCATATTATTATAAAAAGAGATTAATATTGCATCTAGCTTCTCCCAAATAACTCTTAGAAAATTGATTATTACCCAGATTTCCTTGTACATTTTTCATTCCAATTATTTTTGTTAAAATCCTAATAGTTGATTTTCACTTTTAAAATACATATGATTCCTTTAGTATCGATGAAAGAAATATTTCACATGGTTTTGAATAAAACTAATTTTCTTAATATTGACCATCAGCACCTTCAGATAACTTAAATTATTGTTCATATGTCACTTAAAATGTTTACTGCAAGCAAATCACAAAGTTCTAAAATTGCCTTAATGAAACATAAAGAACTTCACTTCCCCAAGGTCATTATTTGGTAAATTTTTGAATATCACTTACTATTAAAAGTAAGACCTGCAGCAATCATGACCAGGAACACTCTGGTCTTCATTCTGAAATCACTGGATTTGAGTTAAAAGCTAAGTATTTATACAGCCATATGTCCTGTTTTTTGAAATCTGTTGGTTTCTTGAAGAGTTGCCTGAATTATCTAGTAAATAAGTGGCTAAATATTGCACTTTGCAACTTGTTAAAAGAATGATGATTTGCAGATCATTATGTGAGTAATTGGGTGAAATCCCAACATATTAATATGCTGTCCTTTGTCTTTGGAACCTAGTTTTGAATACAATTGAAAAGAAAGTTGCTTGAATTTGCTGATCTGAGCAAAATTCAGATTGTATCAGTTCAAAGTGACAAGTAGTGCCTTGTGCACAGAGCTTATGTGCTCTTGCAGTTGAAAGTGACCCAAAGGAAAAGAGATGGAACCCAGGGGATGTGACCCACAGCACAATTTACAGTCAAAACACAATCTTCCACAAGAGCTGCACATACAATAGAAATTGGAGCAGTCAGATGTGAGAAAATTGTTCACAGTAGAGTATGCGTACTGAATAATCAAGAGGCCTTCAGCTAGAAATTTCACCAGAGCAAAGTATCTCTATCTGGAATTGAAGACCATCTTTCTGCTTAAGCACAGTTTCTAGTTGTTTTGCCAGCAGACAGTGTCATCATTCAGCTAACTGGCGCCTGGCTACAAAGCAGATAATAAAATCAGAAGTAATGATGCAATAATAAGATCATAAGTGCGTATACAAGAATTTTGGTTGGATTTCTCTGCACAAATTGCAAAGAGGTGCTGTTTTTCCAGAATGGATGTATCATTTGGATGTGAGCACTGGGGAAATTGCCAACTTAAGGTTTATAAATTCTGAGTATGTCGTCTCAACTGTAGGTGAAATCAATGATCAAAATGTTTATTTCACTTTCTCCTTTTAGTATTCATTGTGTTTTCCAAGCGTAGATTCTGCCAGGTATCTGATGTAACGTGTATCATTCTCTTAGTTCCTCACGAGTTAAATCTGGAGCATTAGTCTCTGTGGCCTTTTTAGCTCATTATAAATCATGATTGGTACATAATGATCCTGAAAATATCCAGTTACTCCAGACTTACAACACCCTGGTACATTGTGATCTTGGCATCATCATTAGCCCATCACTGGTCAAACGTGTTGTATTCTGATCTCTAACATATGAATATATATTTGAAGCTTTGCTATCAGCAAAAGGTGAGAGGGATATGAAACCATGGTTAGAGGTAAGAAACAGCAATGGCTGTAAAATTCAACTGTGTTCCAACCAGGCTACGATCTGTGACAACCTCCCTTTATATTGCCAGTGATTATCCCCTCAGTTCCTGGGCTGTGGCCACTTGTTGCTGGTTTTCCTAGCTGGCTGCCCGGAAATGAAAGGCAACAATGACAAAGAATCTATGTTTTCTTGCCACCCCATAAATATTATTGCCGTTGTTTTAAAAACTCATTCATTGCATTTACAATTGAGCTGATTTACATTTCCTAGTCTGCATGAAAACCTAAACCTTCCACTATAACTGTTTACCTTTTCAATGGCTTCTCTGATCTTTCTGCATAGGTGCCCACCATCTACATTGCTACTTTCAGAAGGTTTACAGAAAGTGATAGCTGTTTTACAACTCTTAAGATCTTATGCAGAAACTACCTTTTTTGCATTCTGTGAATACTTTTGATTGTATGCTGCATGTAGACATGAGCTATGCTATGCCAGATTGCTAATACCTGTATTTATTGATGGTCTTCATTCAAATAAAATGTGAAGACTTTCAGTACTTGTGCAGGCACAAGGATGTAAGTACATTTCTCTGGTTATGTAATTCCATCCCATTATTACAGTTTTCTGCTTCTCCAGGAGGACAAGAAGAGAGGAAAAAATGTTTGATTTGAGGGCAGATGGATGGCAACGCATATATGTGTATTGGGCGAAAAAGGGTTTTCAAAGCAGCTGGATATGAATTGTGGCTATGGAAACTCTGGCTGCAGTATGCAACTTGACTGGATGCAGATGGATCAAATTCATTACCCTCCTTGGAATGAGAAAGTTAGGCAATTGAATGGTGATGCTTCTCATTTCTGGGAAAAGTGATATTGTTAACTCCTCTGCATTCTATTCAGCATAATTGTTTGCATATGTCCTGAGGGTTTTTTGTCTTCTTTCCACAGCATTGGACGAGCATCCCTACACTCCCTCATCTTGTAACACTTTCCCATTTTACCAACAGTCCATCACATTAACTTCTTCACCATTTCTTCTTGAATTGTTATGACTCTCAACATAGTTTAAAGGGGGTGGTACTGGAAGGAGGAGAACCTTCCTTAAAGCACTTCATTCTTTTGAAGAGAGTCTATCCAAGGATGTGGAATCATGGAGAGGTGAGTGTCAGAAAAAACAGGAACATTATTCTAAGGAAGAGGTCCCATTGAAATGTAACATTCTACCTTCAGGACAGATACACAACCTTTTCAGGAGCATTGGGAACAGACAAAATGTTTGCCGATATGTTATTAACAATGAAGCAGGAATGCCTCCTCAAGAGATAAATTCACCACCACCCACCTTCCCAATTGCTAATGCTAGGAAGTCAGATTGGGAGCATTTTAGAAATCAACAAAGATGGACTAAAAGAAAAATCAATATGGGAAGAAAGTAAAATATGTCAGTTAATAAGGAAGTAATAGAAAAATATATGGTAACACCTTATAAAGGTATACAAAAAAAAGAGGGTAGTGAAAGTAAACATAGGTCCCCAGATCAGAGTCTGAGAAATTATAATAAATATACTAAACAAATATCTCGTGTCTCTCTTCAACTTAGAAGACACAAAAGGCACGCCTGAAGTAATGGGGATCCAAGAATCTAATAACAGTAACTTAAATCAATGAAAACTGTAAAGAAAAAGTAATTGAACTAAAATATGACAAATTCTCTGTGAACCTCATGACCTACATCCTAGTATCCTAAAAGAAGTGCTTGTAGATACAGTGAATTCACTGTTTGTAATCCTCCAAAATTCCCTAGATTTTGTGGATTGAGATATAGCAGGTGTAATGCCCTTATTCAAGAAAGGCGGCAGAGAGAAAATTGAATGACAGGCTTCCTAACCTAACATTAGTTGTCATGCAAGTGTTCAAATCCATTATTAAAGGAGTGATAACAGCACATATAAAACATAGTTAAAAATCACACACCACCAGCTTGTAGTCCAACAGGTTTATTTGGAAACACTAGCTTTCAGACTGCTGCTCCTTTTTTAGGTGGTTGTAGAGTATGAGATTGTAAGGCACCTAACCTACACATCTTTGGACAGTGGGAGGAAACCGGAGCACCTGGAGGGAACTCAAACAGACACGGGCAGAACGTGCAGACTCCATGCAGATGGTCGTCCAAGGCTGGACTCAAACCGGGTCTCTGGCACTGTGAGGCCGTAGTGCTAACCACTGATCTACTGTGCCGCACTGTGCAAGCACTCTTATGGTCTTTCATTTCAATAAGATTGCTTCTCATTCTTCTAAAACCAAACATAGTGTCTTCCAATCTTATACTCCACAACCACCTAATGAAGGAGCAGCGCTCTGAAAGCTAGTGCTTCCAAATAAACCTGTTGGACAATTAGTGTTGTGTAGTTTTTAACTTTGTACACCCCAGTCCAACACTGGCACCTTCAACTCATATAAAACATAATTGTACATTTAGACAAAGTCAGCATATTTATATGAAATAAGAACCATGTTGAACAGATCTATAAGTTTATTAATTATTTAGCCTACTGTGTATATAAAAGGGAACCAATGGATGTATAAGTCTATTTGGATTTTTCAAAAAGCATTCAGTAAGATGCTGAGTGAAAAGCTGTTGAGCAAGTTGCTGCCTCATTGGAAATGGAGGTCATAGATTAGTTGAGGGATTGGTTGCATGACAGAAACCTGAGTAGCAAGAAAGTATTCAATTTTGCAAGTGCTGATATACCGATCATAAATGGTTAGTATGCAGCTACAGCAAGTGATGAGGAAGTCAAATGGAGTGTAGGTTTTTATTGCAAGAGGAGTGGAATATAAGCGTAGGGACGTTTTACTGCAGCTGTACAGAGTATTGTTGAGACCACGTCTAGAGTACTTTCAATGGTTTTGGTCTCTTATTTGAAAAAGGAAATCATCACTTTAAATGCAGTTCAGAAAGGTTCACTTGACTAATTTTGAGGGTGGAGAAGTTTACCCGATGAGCAAAGATTCAACAGAGTGGTCCCAGTGTTTATTGCAAGAGGAGCTTAATATAAATGTAAAGAAGTTTTACTGCAGCTATGCAGATTGTTGGTGAACCCACATTTAAAGTACTTTGAATGCTTTTGGTCCCCTTATTTGAAAAAGGATATCATTGTTTTAAGGAGAAAGTGAGGACTGCAGGAAGAAGGGCTTATGCCCGAAACGTCGATTCTCCTATCATTATTTTAACCCTGTCAAAACCCTTTCTGAGAAGGTTCACTTAACTAATTCCTGGGATGAGAGATTTTTCTGATCTTAAAGATTGAACAGAGTGGGCTTATGTCTACTGGAGCAGGACTTCTGAAACTAGGAGTCAGAACCACAAGTGGGGTCATGAACTGAAATTTTGTCACCGGCATTAGTGGCTGTTTGCAATCTCCAACCAAGGTATAGCAACTGTGCTCCCTATCTAACAGGCCCTAAGTTTCCTCCCCGCCCCTACCCTCCCCAACCCACCACCACCTTCCCACTCCTTCCTTCGCCATTCCCAACTTTCAAGATGTCTGTGTTCACCTTCCACCACCCCACTGCTCCCACAGACCTCACTGCTCCCACAGACCTCACTGAGGGCTTACAATAATCATGCCTCAAAATGGGGTTGCTGTTGGAAAATGTTTGGGAAGCACAATGTTTGGTTTTAGAAGAATAGGAAGTGATCTTATTGAAATGAAAGATCCTAAGAGGGCTTGCACAGTGTGGCACAGTAGCTCAGTGATTAGGACTGCTGCTTCACAGTAGGAGGGACTTGGGTTTGATTCCAGTCTGGGGTGACTGTCTGTGTGGAGTTTGTGCATTCTCCCCATGTCTGAATGGGTTTCCTCTGGGTGCTCTGGTTTCCTCCCACAGTCCAAAGATGTGTAGGTTAGGTGCATTAGTCAGGTGTAATATAGGATCATAGGGTAAGGGAGTGGGTTACTCTTCAGAGGGTCAGTGTAGACGTGTTGGGCCGAAGGGCCTGTTTTCACACTGTAGGGATTCTATGATTGGTTGGATTCTGGGAGGATGTTTCTGCTTGTGGTAGATACAGAACTATGAGACACAGTCTAAGAATGAGAGATCTACTTTTTAAGATTGACACGAGGAAAGATCTTTTTCTCTGGGTGTTAGTCTCTGAAATTCTCTTACCCAGAAGGTTGAAGAGATTGAGTTAATAAATTTAGTAAGTCAGAGTGAGTTGGATTTTTGACAGATAAGGGAGTCAAGAGCTATGGAGGTAGAAAGAAGCATGGAGTTGAGGCCACAGTCAGAGTGATGGAGCAGAGGCAAATGATCTAACCATGCTCCTAATTCCTATGTTGCTTTGGTAGTCAAAGGGATTTGGATATCCTTGTGCATAAAACACAAACATAACATGTTGACACAGCAAGTAATTGCAAAGGCAAATATTATGTTGCCCTTTATGACAAGGAGATTGAAGTAGAATTGTAAGGAAGCATTGTTGCAGTTGTAAAGGATTTGGTGAGACCACAGCAGGAGTATTGTGTACAGCTTTGGTCTCCTTACTAAGGAAAGAATTTACCTGATAAAAACCAAAAGAACTGCGGATGCTGTAAATCAGAGACAATCACTGCAAAAGCTTAGCAGGTCAGGTGGCATCTGTGGAAATATTCCAGCAATTTCTACTTTTTTCAAAAGATTTACCTGCATAAGAGCAGGAGCAACAAAGCTTCACTGGATTGATTCCTGAGATTGGGGGGCGGTGGTTATGAGAAAGTTTAATAGAAGGCTAGAAACAAAAAGGTTGTTTCGCCTGGCTGGAAAGCCTAAAACCAAGGGATACAGTTCTCACAGGACAAGGGGTTTGCCAAATGGAATGAGATAAGGAGAAACTCCTTCACTAAAGTTTGTGAATCCTTGGAATTCTGTATCACAGAGCCATAGATGCTCAGTTGTTGAGTATATTCAAAGGTGAGATATCTAGATATAAGCACATAGAAAGCATATATGAACACTTTCGGATTCCAAGCAACTCTTTATCCTTTCATATTTTTTAATTCATTCACAGGATGAGAGCATCACTGGTTAGGTCAGCATTTATTGTCCATCCCAGAGGGTAGTCACCAATAAACTACATTGCTGTGGGTCTAGAGTCACATGTTGGCCAGGCCAGGTAAGGATGGCCATTTATTTCCCTAAAGGACTTTAGTGAAACAAATGGATTTTTCCAACAACTAACAGTGATTAACGATTGTCATTAGACTTTTAGTTCCAGATTTTTAAAATTGAATCCAAATTCCATCTGCTGTGGCAGGATTTGAATCCGGGTCCCCAGGACATTGCCTGGTTCTCTGGATTAATAGTGCAGTGATAAAACCATTAATCTATCACCTCTCTTTAACAGGATGTGGGTATTGCTCACAAGACCATTGTCAGCATTTGTTGCACAGCCCTAAATTGCCCTTGAATTGAATAGATTACTCAGCCATTTCAGAGGGCAGTTAAGAGTCACTCACATTACTGCGTGTCTGGAGTCACATGTGGGCCAGGCCAAGTAAGAACAATGGGCTTTCCTTCCCCAAAAGTGACACGCTAGTGACACAGACAGGATTTTACAATGGTCGATGATAATCAGTGATCACCGTTACTGAGACTAGCTTGGAGGTGCTGGTGTTAGACTGGGGTGGGCAAAGTTAAAAATCACACAACACCAGGTTATAGTCAACAGGTTTATTTGGAAGCACTAGCTTTCGGAGTGCTGCTCCTTCATCAGATGGTGAGTGGCACTCCGAAAACTAGTGCTTGCAAGTAAACTTGTTGGACTATAACCTGGTGTTGTGTGATTTTTAACTGAAACTAGCTTGTTATACTTCAGATTTATTATTGGATTCAAATTCCAGTCATGTTCTGAGAGTATTAGCCTGGTCCTGTGGATTATCAGTCCAGTGGCAACAGTGTGTTGCCACCATCTTCCCCAAGAAGTGGGATGGGCATGTGCAGTTGAAGTTAAAGCAATGTCTTAATACAGGCAATGTGGGTTTGAGCAGCCATGTGACTTACTTGTGTTGAAAGCTGAAAATGTGTTGCTGGAAAAGCGCAGTAGGTCAGGCAGCATCCAAGGAGCAGGAGAATCGACGTTTCGGGCATGAGCCCTTCTTCAGGAATGAGGAAAGTGTGTCCAGCAGGCTAAGATAAAAGGTAGGGAGGAGGCAGCTTTTATCTTAGCCTGCTGGACACACTTTCCTCACTCCTGAAGAAGGGCTCATGCCCGAAACGTCGATTCTCCTGCTCCTTGGATGCTGCCTGACCTGCTGCGCTTTTCCAGCAACACATTTTCAGCTCTGATCTCCAGCATCTGCAGTCCTCACTTTCTCCTACTTGTGTTGAAACCCCACTTGCTCCAGAGATGTGTAATAACACCTCTGTATGGTTTGATTAGAAAGTATCTATTTGTAATAATTAAACATCAATACATTATTCAGCTGAAATGTAACTTTATTTCATATTCAGCAAATTGCATGACTCTTTAAAATATACTTCAGTATGTTTTTCTAGATCGGTTTAGTTTTTGATTTGATCGAGTTTCAGTACCACACTGTCCTTCATGCAAAATTTTAACCTTAAAACCAGTTCCCCTGAAATAGAATGAAAATTTCAGTTAATCAGTGGTCCATCTATACCTCTATTCAGGCACTGCTAGCTCCTTCCTGTCCTGAAAATATCTTTTACTTTGTAAACTTACTGTTAAACATACATGAATATAGTGACAGTGGCAATGCACCTATAAGGTTGGATAAACATGAATTAATATTCACCCCTACCAAACAAGTTTGCAATTTTATTGATCAACATTGTCATATCCTGGGATCTATCTAACAGAAACAGAACTGGACCAGCTATATAAATACTGTGCTTACAACAGCAGGTCAGGACTCTTAGTTCTGCAGCAAGTAATTTGCCTCCAATCTCCCAAAAGCTGTCCACCATCAACAAGGTACAAGTCTGGAGTTTCTGCAGCTCTTACTACACTCAAGAAGCTTAACCATCCAAGACAAATTAAGCCATTTGATTGGCACCCTATTCACTGCATTCAGAATTCCCTCTCTTTACCATTGATGCTCCACCATCAATGCTCAGTAGCAGTAGTGTAGACCATCTACAAGATGCACTGTAGGAATTCACTAATGCTTCATCATCAACCCTTTTCAAACCCACAACCTTTAATGTCTAGAAGGATAAGGGCAGGAGATGTATGGGAATGCCATTGCAAGTTCCTCTTTCAAGTGACACACCATCCTGGATTGGATCTATATTGCTGTTTCTTCAGTGTCGCTGGGTCAAAGTCCTACAACTACCTTCCTAACAGCACTGAATGTTCCTATACAACATGGTCTGTCATGGGTCAAGAAGGCAGCTCAACACCACCTTCTCCAGGGTCACTTAGGGATGGGCAATAAATGCTGGGCTAACCAGCAATGACCGCATCTCAGGAATGAATTAGACAACCTTTCCAAAGCCAACCTTGCATCAGTCTCAGCAAGTAAGTCACAAAGATGGTTAAATGTGTATTTTCTGCTGGACCATCTATTTGGTCCCAGGTATCTAGTTTCTTATCATATCTATCAGGTATTCTTAGAAACAAAAAACATTAGGGTGGAGGTAAATGTTCCTTTCTACCTTTAGAGGACCACTCTACTTATAAAAGAATGTGGCGTATTTGCTTATTTACGTAGTTGAATAGCATGGAAACAGACTAGGTGATCTGAATAGTTTTTATGCTCTGTTGAAGCCGTCTGTCATCCCCACTTCATCTCATCTTATCAGCATAACCTTTTACTCCTTTCTTCCTGATGTGCTTATTAATTTCCTATTAAATTCATTATGCTGTTAATATCAATCATTGAGATCCAGGTTCTTCCCACTTTCTGTGTAAAGAGGTTTCTCTTAAATTCTTGATTGGATTTATTAGTAGCTGTCTTAAATTTATGGTGCTAGTTTTGTTCTCCCCGCTAAGTAGAAGCATTATGTCTACTTTTTAAAACCATTTGATAATCATAAAGAGCTGCAACATATGATCTGTGGATGTCCACCGAGTTTATGTTTTATTCTTCAAATTCCTGAGCCATTCAGATGCCAACTTCTATCATCCAGTTGAAAATTCTCCTGTAATAGTTTTGTTTTGGTTCACTTGGCTTTTATAAAGAAACTTTGCTGAGCTAACTGTGATGAAGAAAATTACAATGATTATGGCTGATGTCATCTTTGGCTAACATCATTTTCATTGTCTTTGAATCTCAGTTTGAGCCCACAACAGAATCCACACCCTGTTTCTTTCAACTTACAAAGATGGACCTGCTGGTCAAGAATACAAAGGGGGAAATGTGAGAGTTACTTATGGAAAGAATGAAGGTTGAAGCCACTATAGGTAAGAGGTGTTAAATTGCGGTTAAACTTGTAAGCAATTTTAAAAATCTATTACTTAGGAGCAGTAAAAGAAGCAAGATTTTCATTACTCCATCAAAGGTCAAGGAGATCAGGTTTTAGTTATTTAATCATTGTCACAATGTGTCCTTGGTATGGGTGGTAATTGAACATGGTAATTGAGCATTATTTGCACAGCATTTGTAGGAGAACGTGATAATGCAGTAAGTCTGTCAACATTGTCATAAATATTAGTACAGTAACATTTTACAGGATTCTTTAAAATAAGAATAATTCTGCAGAGCTATAAGGAAAGAGTAGGAGTGCCGACCAATAGGATAGCTCTTCAAATGAGTCAATACCGGCATGATGTGCTGAAGGGAACCTTGTGCTCTATAATTCTATATTAGAGTTAAGAATTGTTTCCATATTAATGGTTTTTAAATGAATTTCTTAACATTTTGAAGTGCATGCATGCCCAATTGCAAAAACCATTTGATCATCAGCTCTTCATTCGTTTCCCCTAGAGTAAATTCTTTTGCTTTGTTCCTACTGGTGTTGTATAATTTTGTGGGAAATGGTGGCTCTTCAGTAGTTTGTGCAAATAATTGTTGTTTTTGTATGAGCTGTGATAGTGATCATCAACAGGCTGCTTTATATGAGGAGAAACCTAATTGAATTTCGATGCAAAGCCACTAGAGACCTTAGCACAGGCTAGGGATCTTCCTCAATGCAACACAGTAGTAACCTTCCAACAGGGGACTAAGATCAGCTGAATATTGATATAAAAGACAGCCAAAATATAAAACTCCTCATGATTCCTTTATTTGTCTTAGATATGGATTTTTTTGCTTGGTTCACTGACTTAGTTCATAATATAGATCTTCACTAAAATGATTCACTAAGATTATAAAGTCACTTACCAGTTATATAAGCACAGATAACAAAGGTTTGTGTAAGTCACACTGTTTGTGCCACACAATGGTTGTGAGTACAGGGGACAGACTGGGTGATATGGGAAATCTTGACATTTAGGCTGTGGAAGATGAGATCAATAGATTAGAATTCAGAATGGTCATTTAAGAACGTAAGAAGCAAGCACAGCAAATTAATGGGATATTAAACTGAAGTAAATATGCAGCAGTGGGGATAATGCAGAAGATATACAGCAAGCATGGGAGCACCTCAATACCAGCCAACGTCCTAGTTGCAGTTGCCACATCTGAAATTTAAAAAAACACACACTTCATTCATTGAATTCATCAACTTTGTTTTCAACAAAAGCCTTTATAAAGTTATGGAAATTGTACTAAAACAATGTGACATGCCTTAATGTTATTGAAGTGTCAAAAGGTTCTGATTATGTCAAATAAGAATGATTAGCACCTGATAGTTAACAACAACCTATTAACTTGTAAATTCTGAGAATCAATTCGTGCATATGGAATGAGATTAATTCATCAGTTCTAACCACAGTAATGTAATCTTGTAAAACTCTTCCTGCAATATCAACATTTCCCATACTTCCTCATCTATTGCCATCAGAAAGTTTCAGATGAAAGTGGTTTAAATTGAATTATTATAAACTTATAATTGAAAATTTTTAAACCCTATCAACACAGCATTTTAACAGTTTCCCAATGATACCTCAGATGATAGTTCATTCCCTGAGTTGTACCCAACAAGCATGGCATGATAATATATACTATAAAGGTATAAATATCACTCACAGGTGAAGAGAAAAGTCACAGTCTTGATGATAAGAAATACTCCATCCATCTTCATGGCGAAATTGGAAGTGGTTTAAAACAGCTCGTGCAGTTGGTATTTATGTAATCACACATCTTGACATGCACATATTACTCAGTACCCTGAGAGCCACCTGCATTATGCCTTGTGAATAGAAGACTAAATGTTGCTTTTCAGTACCTTTCAAAGAATTATTCACAGTACATTAAACTCAAGCTGGTAGCTGTGTGAAATTCCAATCATAGCCATTAAGTCAGAGAGGTCTACAGCACAGGAACAGTCCCTACGACTCATCAAACCTATGCGCCTCAGCACCGACTTGGACTCTTGCCCTCAGCATGGACTATTATACTGGACCCCACCGACCTGTCTTTCAGCCCAGCATGGCAATATTTCAGCCCAGCGTGATGTCTTCTTGGCCTGGCATAGCGGTCTTCTGGTCTGGTGTGGTGACCTTTCAGCCCAGCATGGCGGTTTCTCTGCCTAGTATGACGGTTTCTCTGCCAGTATGGCAGTCTCTCGGCCCGGTATGGCGATCTTCCGGCCCAGTGTAGCAGACTCTCAGCAGTCCATGGCACTCTTTCAAAAGTCTGTGACAGTCTTTCAGTCCTGAGTGGCCTCAGCGTGGACGTTCGGCCTCAAGGTGATTCCAGAGTGGTCTGTCATCTCAAGGTGAAGCCCGGTGCTGTCTGGAGTCAAGTCCCGATGCAGACTGGAGGCTAGGTGCCAGCATGGACTGGGTTAGGGTGTTTGTTGTTCTGAACTTTTTATTTCTCTATTTTCTAATTTATTCTTACAATCTGTAATGCTGGACACTTGATTTCTTTATTTTTCTAAGTTTTTTTCCTGAAACTTATATTGAAGAATCTGTACCTCGGTACCTTGTACCTAAGATGGCACCATAAGTGGCAACTTGTAATTGAGTACACGTGACAATAAAGCAAATTTAATTTAGTTCAACAGGAAAAGTTTCTTCCAGTTGACCCTATTTATGTGCCTCATAATTTCATGCATCTCAGTCTTCTCTTCTCCAAGGAAAACAACCCTAGTCTATCCAATCGCTCTTCATTACTGAAACTCTCCAGCTCAAGCAATATCCTGGTAAATATCTTGTGCACCCTACTCCGGGGCTATCACATCTTCATATTATGTGGATTCCAGAACAGCACACATTACCCATAATCTACTGTGATCTAATCAATATTTTATACAGTTCCAGCATTACCTCCTTGCTTTTAAACTTTTTGCCTCACCTGATAATGGCAGATATTCCATATGTCTGAAAACAAAAACTGCTTAAGATCACAGCAAGTCAGGCAGCATCCATGGAGAGAAAGCAAACAAACATTTCTAGTCTAGATGACTCTTCCACATGCCTCCTTAATCACTTGTCTACCTGTCGCATTACCTTAAGAGGCCAGTGAACATGGACACAAAGGTCCTTATGACCCTTTGTACTTCCCAAGGTCCTACCATCATCATATATTTCCTTTCCTTGCTTGTCTTGCCCTAGTGCATCCCCTCACACTTAACTGATTGAATTCCAATTGTCAGCCCATCTGACTAGCCTGTCAATATCTTCCTGTAACCTAAGGCTATCCTCCTCACTATTTACCACCCCATCATCTCGTTTTGTTTGCAAGAACTTTAACTTTCATCTCTGACACCTGGGTTTAAATTTAGTTTGAGGAATTTAGTAACCTGTGAATTAGGAGTAGGAATAGGTCATTCAGCCACTTGAGTTTATGCCATTATTCATGAAAATCATGATTGATCTATTGTGACCCTGAATCCACAATCCTGCCTACTCCCCTGTAACCTTTGTCTCCCTAGTTAGTCAAGAATTTATCAACCTCTGCCTTAAAAATGCTCACCAGCCTGAATGTTACTTTTTTTTGGCTGAGTGCCGGTTGCATCATGTTTTTTGAAGGGTTTTGCACCATGTTGCCTCATGTGTTTCCTCGCCATAACTTAACCAAATTCACCTCATTAACTACCTCCCCCATCCCTATGGTATCTCTCTTGTCTGATCCTAGCCCCATCTTATCACGTGCCATTCCCTGAAGACATGCTACTGTTCTTTGTTATTCATTCATGGGATGAGGGTGTCACTGGCCAGGCTAGCATTTCTGCCATGGTCACCACCACTTCTGCTCCCACCAATGCCACTCACCTGCATTCTACTGACACGCCCCCCTCAGATTCCACTGTCACCATCCCCACCCCCCAGAACCCTGAGGGGAACACTACCCCTGCTCATGACTCCACCACCATTCCCCCCACCACCACACCCACTCCAGTTACAGGCTCCGCCCCCACTCCCAGTTCCACACCCACACCAGATCCCAGCTCCCAGCCCTGCGGTGTTTTCACCATCCCTCCAGACCTTCCCCTCACTGAGGACGAACGATCAGTCCTCAACAAAGGACTCACCTTCATCCCCCTCCGTCCACGCATCAATGAATTGAATACACGCCATGACGTCGAACACTTCTTCTGCCGCCTCCGCCTCCGAGCTTACTTTCACAATCAGGACTCCCACCCACCTTCCAAGGACCCCTTCGCCCACCTCCAACACACTGCATCCACCTGGACACCCCGCGCTGGCCTATTACCTGCCCTCAACCTCTTCATTTCCAACTGCCGCCGGGACATTAACCGCCTCAACCTGTCTACCTCCCTCCCCCACTCCAATCTCTCACCCTCACAATGCGCAGTCCTCCAATCCCTCTGCTCCAATTCTGACCTCACCATCAAGCCAGCAGATAAAGGGGGTGCAGTGGTAGTCTGGCGCACTGACCTCTACACCGCTGAAGCCAAACGCCAACTTGAGGACACCTCTTCCTACCGCCCCCTCGACCATGACCCCACCCCCCATCACCAAACCATCATCTCCCAGACCATACAGAACCTCATCAGCTCAGGGGATCTCCCACTCAGCTTCCAACCTCATAGTCCGGGAACCCCGCACTGCCCGGTTCTACCTCCTTCCCAAGATCCACACGTCTGACCACCCTGGCCGACCAATTGTCTCAGCATGCTCCTGCCCCACTGAACTCATTTCTACCTACCTCGACACTGTCCTATCCCCCCTAGTCCAGGAACTCCCCACATACGTTCGAGACACCACCCACGCCCTCCACCTCCTCCAAGACTTCCGTTTCCCCGACCTCTAACCCCTCATCTTCACCATGGATATCCAATCCCTCTACACCTCCATCCGCCATGACCAGGGCCTCCAAGCCTTCCTCTCCAGACGTTCCCAACAGTACCCTTCCACCGACACTCTCATTCGTTTGGCCGAACTGGTCCTCACCCTTAACAATTTCTCCTTTGAATCCTCCCACTTCCTCCAGACCAAAGGGTTAGCCCTGGGCACCCGTATGGACCCTAGCTATGCCTGTCTCTTTGTTGGCTACGTAGAACAGTCAATCTTCCGTAATTACACCGGCACCACTCCCCACCTCTTCCTCCGCTACATTGATGACTGCATTGGTGCCACCTCATGCTCTTGCGAGGAGGTTGAGCAATTCATCAACTTCAGCAACACATTCCACCCTGACCTTAAATTTACCTGGACCATCTCTGACACCTCCCTCCCCTTCCTGGACCTCTCCATTTCCATTAATGACGACCGACTTGATATGGACATTTTTAACAAACCCACTGACTCCCACAGCTACCTGGATTACACCTCTTCCCACCCTACCTCTTGCAAAAATGCCATCCCATATTCCCAATTCCTACGTCTTCGCCCTATCTGGTCCCAGGAGGACCAGTTCCACCACAGAACACACCAGATGGCTTCCTTCTTTAGAGACCGCAATTTCCCTTCCCACGTGGTTAAAGATGCCTCCAATGCATCTTGTCCACATCCCACACCTCCGCCCTCAGACTCCACCCCTCCAACCGTAACAAGGACAGAACACCCCTGGTGCTCACCTTCCACCCTGCCAACCTTCGCATAAACCAAATCATCCGCCGACATTTCCGCTACCTTCAAACAGATCCCACCACCAGGGATATATTTCCCTCCCGACCCCTTTCCTCCTTCCGCAAAGACCGTTCCCTCCGTGACTACCTGGTCAGGTCCACGCCCCCCCTTTCAACCCACCCTCCCATCCTGGCACCTTTCCCTGCCATCGCAGGAATTGCAAATCCTGCGCCCACACCTCCTCCCTCACCTCCATCCAAGGCCCTAAAGGAGCCTTCCACATCCATCAAGGTTTTAGCTGCACATACACCAATATCATTTATTGTATCCGTTGCTCCCGATGCGGTCTCCTCTACATTGGGGAGACTGGACGCCTCCTAGCAGAGCGCTTTAGATGCTTTACGGAACATCTCCGGGACACACGCACCAATCAACCACACCGGCCTGTGGCCCAGCATTTCAACTCTCCCTCCCACTCTGCCGGGGACATGGAGGTCCTGGGCCTCCTTCACCGCCCCTCCCTCACCACCAGACACCTGGAGGAAGAACGCCTCATCTTCCGCCTCGGAACACTTCAATCCCAGGGTATCAATGTGGACTTCAACAGTTTCCTCATTTCCCCTTCCCCCACCTCACCCCAGTCCCAAACTTCCAGCTCAGCACTGTCCCCATGACTTGTCTTGACTTGTCCTACCTGCCTATCTCCTTTTCCACCTATCCACTCCACCCTCACCCCAACTCTGACCTATCACCTTCATCCCCTCCTCCACTCACCTATTGTACTCTATGTTACTTTCTCCCCACCCCACCCTCCTCTCACTTATCTCTCCACCCTTCAGGCTCTCTGCTTGTATTCCTGATGAAGGGCCTTTGCCCGAAACGTCGATTTTACTGCTCCTCGGATGCTGCCTGAACTGCTGTGCTCTTCCAGCACCACTAATCCAGAATCTGGTTTCCAGCATCTGCAGTCATTGTTTTGACCTAGCATTTATGTGTCTCTCCCTAATTGCCTAGAGGGCAGTTAATAGTCAACCACATTGGAGTCACACGTAGACCAGACCAGGAAAGGATGGCAGTTTCCTTCTCTAAAGGACATCAGTGAAGTAGATGGTTTTTTTCCTGACAATTGACAATCATCATTAGTCTTAATTCCAGATTTTAAAAAATAAACTGAATTCAAACCCCACCACCTGCCACGGCAGGATTCAAACCTGGATCCGCAGAACATTACCTGGATCTCTGAGTTAACAGTCCAGTGATAATGCCACAGGCCATCATCTCCCTGATACTGCTGGGCTATCTCGGAATTCTCTGATATCCCTAACACCTGCACCATCTTTAAAAGGTGCCTGGACAAGCCTGTCAGTCCAGGGCTGTGCTGCATGGTTCCTGATACTTGCCCCAGATGTGGTAGGCAAGGGAAATTTGGTGCATTGCTTTGCAGGCAGGGACGTGGAGGTTCTACTGGACAGGATGCTGCACAGGGTGTGCATCCTTTTACCCGAAGACCTGCAGAGGAGACCATGACTCCTCAGAGATTGCCATAAGAGTCAGTACAGTCTTTTCTGTATGGAGGAACCTGACAGCAATAACTCTGAACGCCCTCTGCATTGTCACTCATTTACACATGAGACCTCCACACCTGCACCAAAGTAGCAACGATGTCATCCACTTTCATCTCCCTTAATACCAGTCTGTCATTCCAAGAGGAAAAGAGCCTGCAACAGGACAAAAGGAATCAAGATGGGTCACAGCCTGCTCATTATTCAGCTCCTCACCTCTTATGTGGAGACCATCCTAACTCTGACTATCCTAAGCAGCAAACATACCATGTTAAGCCTTTGAATTGGTGGCAGAGGCTGCCCTTGACCTATTGTAATGGGAGCATCTAAATAAAGGCGATCTTCCTTGGCTTGACTGAAGACGGCTTCCAACCATAGCAAGCCTCCATATCGGTGTCTTGTGTTAAGCAGCAAGGCAATACAGCCTGGTATCTCTGGTTGAGGGGTAAGGCACAAAAATGGAAGGAATGGCAATGCATGGCAGTGATTCTGTGAGCATCCATGTAGTAGATATAGGTTTGCTTGCTGAGCTGGAAGGTTCATTTTCAGACGTTTCGTCACCATACTAGGTAAAATCTTCAGTGAGGCAAAAGTAAGGACTGCAGATGCTGGAAACCAGAGTCTGGATTAGATTGGTGCTGGAAAAGCACAGCAGGTCAGGCAGCATTTGAGGAGCAGGAAAATCGACGTTTCAGGCAAAAGCCCTTCATCAGGAATGGAGGCCAGGAATAGTGCACTAGTGGCGCAACTGTGGCGCGTCTGACTCCAGATCAGAAGGTTGCATGTTCCAGTCACATTAGGTTCATTGATGCCTCTGGACAAAGCACCGCTGATGATTCCTGCTATTTATATGTTTGGGTTTCTTTGGGTTGGTGATGTCATTTCCTGTTCTTTTTCTCAGGGCGTGGTAAATAGGGTTCAAGTCAATGTGTTTGTTGATAGAGTTCCAGTTGGAATGCCATGCTTCTAGGAATTCTTGTGTAAGTCTCTGTGTGGCTTGTCCTAGGATGGATGTGTTGTCCCAGTCAAAATGGTGTCCTTCCTTATCTGTATGTAAAGATACTAGTGAGAGAGGGTCATGTCATTTTGTGGCTAGTTGATGTTCATGTATCCTGGCGGCTAGTTTTCTACCTGTTTGTCCAATGTAGTGTTTGTTACAGTTCTTGCACGGTGTTTTGTAAATGACATTAGTTTTGCTTGTTGTCTGTATAGGTTCTTTCAAATTCATTAGCTGCTGTTTTAGTGTGTTGGCATGGAGTGCTTGGAGCGTAGGCTTGGAGTGAGTGTGTGTTAAGGGAGCAAGCTGGAGATGCAGCCTGATACTGTCCATGTGCTGCGTGCGTGTCCCTGAGCGCACAGTATTCTTGCTGCAGCATTACAATAATTACTGCTTGTTCAGCCCAAGGTGCAGCATTAAAGTGCAGAAGTATACTGTAAGTGGATCAGAGGTGAGCCATGAGCATTCTTAGAAACTGGCACAAATTGGATGCCAATGTCAAAGGATGTAGGGTTCATGTGGCTTGTGCCCATGGAGCATGCCCTGAAATGTTAGTGGCCAGTGTCCAGCTTTGATGTCTTTGGAGCAAGCGGCAAGCTTTGACATCCATGTTGAGAATTCTTGACATCTAGCTTGTTATCATTTGGTAAGACAAGAAGTTGCTAACATTGTCCTTTATTTAAAAGGAGAGAATAGGGTAAACCAGGGAACTACAGGCCATTCATCTAACTTTGGTGCCTGGAAAGTTATTAGAATGAATTCTGATCAACAGAATATATGTGCACTTGGAGAGACACAAGTTCTTCAGGGATAGTCAGCATGGATTTGTTAAAGGAAGATTGTGTTTGACAAATTTGATGGAATATTCTGAAGAGTTAACCAGGTACATTGATAAGGAAAATGCATGTAATGGGGTCTACGTGTATTTTAACACAACTTTTGATAAGGTGCCTCATGACAAGCTAGTCAAAAAAGTAAGATCCCACGGAATCCAAGGCAAAGTTAGTTCCAAATTTGGTTGAGAGGCAGTGTATGGAAGTGTGTTTCCAGTGTGGTTCTGCAGGAAAAGAATAGTCATAAACTGCAGGAGGATTATAATGGACTGGTCAGGTGGGCAGTGACAAATGGAAGTCAACTCAGTAAAGTGCCAGGTAATGTATTTGGGGAGAGCTAATAAGACAAAGAATTACAATTTGAATGGTAGGAATTTGGGAAGTATTGAAGATTAGAGGAACATTGATGGGCACATCCACAGATCCTGAAGATAAGTAGGTAGATAAGGAGGACAGGTGGATAGAATAGTTGAGGAAGTATATGGGATAATTGCTTTTATGATCCAAAGCAGAGAATACAAGAGCAAGAAGGTTATATGAGAACTGTATAAAACACTGGTTAGGCCACAGCTGGAGTATTGCATGCGGTCTGGTCTCCACATTTTAAAAAAGCATGTGATTGCACTCGAGCGGCTGCAGTAGTAATGAAGTGAATTGTGCCATTAGTATGGCATTTAATAAGTTATAAACCCCCTTAACAGGTAATTCGTTGCTGCCAAGTGAGAAATAGTACTGGTCACCCTGTTATAGGAAAGATATTATTAAGCTGGAGAAGTTTCAGAAGAAACTTACAAGGATGTTACCTAGAATGGAAGGTTTGAGTTATAAGGAAAGGCTGAATAGACTAGGATGCTGCCTTGACAGAAGGATCTGCACTATGAGGAAAGGTTGGGGTTGTTTCTTTGAACAGTGAAGCTTTAGCAGGGACCTGACAGGGTTGAATAAGATCAAGTAGGGCAAAGATAGAATGGCACTTTTTCCACTGGTAGAGCAGTCAATAAACAGGGGACATAGATTGAAAGTAGGGGGTTGAAGGTGAAGAGGAGAGACTTCTTTTTACTCAGTGAGTGGTGGAAGTCTTGAACCCACTGCCCGAGACAATGAATGAGTCAGAAGCTCTTGTAACATTTAAGCAGTATTCACATTTTTATATGGGTTGTCAAAGTGTACAGTGATATGGTGCAAAAACTAGAAAAATAGAATTAGTGTAGTCAGATCTTTGTTGACCACTGTGGACACATTGGGCCATTAATGGATCAGTAGTAATGAAGTGAGTTGTGCCATTAGTATGGCATTTAATAAGCTATAAACCCCCTTAATGGGTAATTTGTTGCTGCCAAGTGAGAAATAGTACTGGTCACCCTGTTATAGGAAGGATATTATTAAGCTGGAGAAGTTTCAGAAGAAACTTACAAGGATGTTACCTAGAATGGAAGGTTTGAGTTATAAGGAAAGGCTGAATAGACTAGGATTTTTTCACTGGAGCATAGGAGATCAGAGTTGATCTTATAGAGGTTTAGACCATAAGAGCATAAGACATAAGAGTGGAGGTAAGGCCATTCGGCCCATCAAGTCCACTCCGCCATTCAATCATGGCAGATGGGCATTTCAACACCACTTACCCATGCTCTCCCTGTATCCCTTAAAAAAAATCTGATAAAGTGAATAGCAGATGTCTTTCTCCTAGGGTGAGGCGTTTCAAGACTAAGAGGCCTTATTTTAAGGTGAGAGGAGAGTTTTAGAAAAGAAATAGGGGACAAATATTTTACACAGAGGGTGATTCACATGTGGAATGAACCTCCTGAGAAAGTGGTGGATATGGGTGCAATTACAGCATTTAAAAGACATTTGGATAAGTACATGAATAGGAAAGGTTTGGAGGGAAAGGGGTCAGGAGCAGGCCTTTGGGACTAGTTTAGTTTGAGATTATGTTCAGCATGGACTGGTTGGACTGAATGATATATTTCCGTGCTGTATGACTTTATGATTCTAACTTGTCCTGCCACTCGTTAGATGCACAAAAGGTACAATGGGTTGCTCCTGGCATCAAGATAGGTCCCCATCTGGTGCAATGGTTCTATTCCTACACCTGGACTAGGAGGCCTGGGTTCAAATCCCACCTGCTCCAAAGGTGTGTAATGATATCTTTGAACAGATTGATTAGAAAAATAGATTAAATGAAAAAAAAGGTAGGTCCGCCAGATTTGCATGATGCTTCCACAAATCCTGCTTTAGCACATGGCATTTAGAACTTCTATAATATTCCACCCAATGACTGCCTCCACTACACTCTAAAAAAGAGAGTTCCACAGACCCAAGAACCTCAGAGAAACATGATCTCAATCACCATCTTAAATGGGAGAGCCCTGATTTTTAGTTCCATTCTCTCCTACAAGGGGAAACATCCTTTCAAATCGACTCTGTCAAGTCCACTCAAGACATAGAAACTAGGAGCAGGAGTAGGCCATTTGGCTCTTTGAATGTGCTCTGCCATTCAATATGCAGCTGATCCTCTATCTGAGCACCATACTTCTGCTTTCTCTCCATGTGCTTTGATGTCTTTAATATCTAAAACATTATCTATCTCTTTTTTTGAATATACTCAATCACCCCCTGTCCTCCACAGCCTTCTGTGGTATTGTGTAACACAGGTTGACAAGCTCTGAGTAAAGAAATGTTTCCTCATATCAGTCCAAAATTGTCTATTCCATGTCCTGAGACCGTGACCCTGGTTCAAGACACCTTAATGAAAAAACATCTTCTCTGCATCTAATTTTTCTCATGCTATTAAAATTCTACACATTTCAATGAGGTCTCCCCTCATTCTTCTAAACGCTAGTGAATACAGGTCCAGTCGAACTGATCCCTCCTGATAACACAGTCCTGCCATTCCCTGGAATCAGCTTGGTGAACCTCTGCTGCATTCCCTCGATGGCAAGTATATCCTTTCTTAAGTAGTGAGACCAAAACTACATGCAATACTCCAGATGCAGGCTCTGTATAACTGAAATAACACATGTCTATTTCTGAACTCAAATCATCCTGAAATGAAGGTCAACAAACAGCTTGTCATCTTAATTACTTGCTGCACCTGCTGATCTAATTTCATTGACTAGTGAGTAAGGACACCCTGATCTCTTTGTACGTCCACACATCCCAATATATCACCATTTAAATAATACTCAGTGTTTCTGTTTTTCTCACCAAAGTGTATATTATCACACTTATCCATGTTATACTGCATCTGCCATGTGTGTCTAAATACTCAATTTGTCTCAATTGCCCTAAAGCCTCCTTGCATCCTCCTCACAACCTTAAAATCCTACCTACGGTGTCAGCAAACTTGTAAATATTGCATTTGGTTCCCTCAATTAAGTCATTTATATATATTATAAATAGCATGGGCCCAAGCACTAATGCCTGCAGTACCCCACTAGTCATTGCCTGCTACCTGACAAAAGACCCATTTATTCCCATTCTCTGTTTTCACTCTGTCAACCAATTTTCAATCCATGCCTGTGTAAAACCTCAATCATTTTAATTTTGCCTACTAACTTCTTATATTTGACATTATCAAAAGCTTTCTTGAAATCTAAATATGCCACATCCACTAGTTCTTCCTTATCAATTCTACTTGTTGCATCTTCAGAAACATTCCAGTAGATTAGTTAAGCAAGATTTCCCTTTCATAAACTTGGCTTTGTCCAATCCTGTTAATGTGTCCAATTGTTCTGTTATCATTTCTCTTACAGTAAACTCTAGATTAGCAACAAATCAGTCAACTATAAATACTGTGGACATGGGGGATTATAACTGAGGGTAGGGATTTCAGGTCATTATTGCCACTGAATTGCAACTTGACAATGTCAAATTAACATGATTGGTCTAGTTTGTCCTCAAGTGAAATTTTCAAAGGAAGCTATACACAAATCTTGTATGGTTTGAATCCATCTAAGATATTGCTCCCAGAAAGAGATGAGTATGTGGAACATACTGTCATGTAAAGAGGTTTAAGCTCTGTTGAGGCAACTGGAGGGGGAATACATGAATGATTTATGCAATAGCAGGATATGGAGAACAGAGGGAAATCTTTATATCAAGTGGAGTGAGATATACGTGTGGACTATAAATGCTCTACTAACCAGATGGGCTATTTTACCTAATTCTGTGTTGTAACTTGATCAGAAGTTTCTTGAATCCCTACAGTGTGGAAGCAAGCTGTTCAATCCATCAAGTCTATTCTGAAGAGTGTCCCACCCAGACCCCCCTCCTACCATATAACCCTGCATTTCCCATCTACCTACCCTGCACATCTTTGGACTGTGGGAGGAAACAGGAGCACCCAGAGGAAACCCACGCAGACACGGAGAATGTGTAAACTCCACATAGACAGTCACCCAAGGATAGAATTGAACCCAGGTTCCTAGCACTGTGAGGCAGCAATGCTAACCACTGAACCACCATACCACTCCAGTTGATAGAAAGTGACAACAGATATTCCAGAAGCAATCTCATTTATTCATTCTACATTTGCAAGGTTTTAGAAAGTAATGCTCCAATTTGGATTATCTGTTAAGCAAGATCGATCTAGAAGTCCTGTGGTGTCGGTATCATTTAGCCTGAAAAAGAAGGAAAATTGTTAAGTAATTGTTTTATTTGTGCCATCACACTTTGCCATAGAATCTTGTAACAAGTTCATTCCATGTTAAACGATAAATCATGAGTTCTTTCCACCAAATGCAATGGTATATCAACAAGTTAATTGGCAAAAAAAAATCCTGCAGTGTGCACCAGATTTCTCTGCCAGTCAGTCACATGAGCCAGGAGACATGTTTGCCATATCATTCTTTCGCAGTTAAATCTCCTCTGCTTAATCATCTTTTAAGAAAATAGCTACAGTAGATGGGAATAAAATAGGAGCTGTAATGTAGGGAGAAAGTGCTGCTGGTCTTGATTTTTTTTCTGTGTTAAGCCCTGCTCTGGGTCCTCATTCTCATCCAGAAATTGAGCAGCGTTAGCATGGACAGGACAGAAAGCTGAGATTATTGTTTTCACTGTTACCTTGGCATATTTGGTGACACATTGCCTCTGACTCTGAAGTCTGAGTTTGAGCCTTACTGAGGGATTGCTACAGACCAGGAAGTTCTTCCAGAAACTTTTCAAGAAGTTGCAGGGAAGGTGACAGGAAGGGCAAATAATCAGGCAACTTGGTACTAAGGAAATAGGGTAAATAGACAAGGTCTTTTCCTTGGTTTCGGGAGTCTAGAACTGGAGGGCATAGGTTTAAGGTTTCAAGGGGAAGATTTAAGAGGGACCTTAGGGCAACATTTTCACGCAAAGGGTGGTGCGTGTATGGAATGAGCTGCCAGAGAAAGTGGTGGAGTCTAATACAATTACAATGTTTAAAAGGCTTCAGGATGGGTATATGAATTGAAAGGATTTAGACAAATATGGGCTGAGTGCTGGCAAATGGGACTAGATTAATTTAGGATATCTGGTCAGCATGGATGAGTTGGACCAAAGGGTTTGTTTTTGCGCTGTACATCTCTATGAGTCTAAGTGCTTCCAATCATCTTTCCTGAACCGTCTGGCCCTAATTCTCAGACTATGCCTCCTAGTTCTAGAATCTCGAACAAGTAGAAATAATTTACCTTTATCTACCCCGTCTTTCCTGTTATTATCTTGACGAATTCAGTCGAGTTACCCCTTACACTTCTAAGTGCTGTGATGTGGAGGTGCCAGTGTTGGACTGGGGTGGACAAAGTCAGAAATCACAAGACACCAGGTTTCACTCCAACAGGTTTATTTGAAGCCGCAAGCTTTTGGAGCACAGCTCCTTCATCAGGTTAAGTCACTTCCTATTGCACTATAACCTGATATCGGTTGACTTCTGACTTTCAAAATTCAAGGGACTACAGGCCTAATTTGTATCATTTCTTCTCATAATTTAATCCCTGTAGTTTTACGAATATTACCTAGACTACAGGCCTAATTTGTAAAATTTTTCCTCATAACTTAACCCCTGCTGTCTTGGTATTACTTGTAAAACTATGTTGTACTTCCTCCAAAACCAATATATCCTTTCTAAGGTGTGATAGAGAGTAGGAACAGGAATAGACCATTTGGCTCTTCAAGCTTGCTCTGCTGTTCTATGAGGTCATGCCTAATTATTGTACTCAATCGCATGTACCCATTTTCACCCCATAATCTTTGAACCCTTTTGCCCTAGGAATTATATCTAACTGTCTTCTCCACAGCACTGGTCAATTAACATTGTTCCAGGTGGATGAGAAAACTTAAGAAAGAACACCTAAAATAAGAGCAGGAGTAGGCCACCTGGCTCCTTGAGCCTGCTCCACCATTCATTAAGATCATGGCAGATCTTATCATCCACTTACCCACCTGATCACCATAATCCTTAATTACTTTACTGTTCTAAAATCTGTCTATTATTGCTTTAAAAACATCCAATAAGATAGCGTCAACTGCTTTACTAGACAGGGAATTCCACAGATTCACAACCCTTTGGATGAAGAAATTCCTCCTAACTCAATCCTAAATCTGCTACGCTTATGCCCCCTAGTTCTAGTTCCACCCGTCAGTAGAAACAACCTCTTTTTATCTGTTCCCTTCATAATTTTATATGTTTCTATAAGATCCCCCTTCATTCTTCTGAATTACAGTGAGTATAATCCCTGTCTGCTCAACAGCTCCTCGTAAGCCATCCCTCTCAACTCTGGAATCAATCTATTTAACCTCCTCTGCACTCCCTTCAGTACCAATGCATCCTTTCTCAAGTAAGGAGATCAAAATTGTACACATCCAGCATCCTATACAGCTGCAGCATAATCTCCCTGGTTTTAACTCTATCCTTCCAGCTATGAAGGACAATATTCCATAGAACATAGAACATTACAGCGCAGTACAGGCCCTTCAGCGCTCGATGTTGCGCCGATCAAAGCACACCTAACCTACACTAACCCACTATCCTCCATATACCTATCCAATGCCCGCTTAAATACCCATAAAGAGGGAGAGTCCACTACTGCTACTGGCAGGGCATTCCATGAACTTACGACTCGCTGAGTGAAGAACCTACCCCTAACATCAGTCCTATATCTACCCCCCCTTAATTTAAAGCTATGCCCTCTTGTAATAGCTGACTCCATACGTGGAAAAAGGTTCTCACTGTCAACCCTATCTAACCCCCTAATCATCTTGTACACCTCTATCAAGTCACCCCTAAACCTTCTTTTCTCCAATGAAAACAACCCCAAGTGCCTCAGCCTTTCCTCATAGGATCTTCCTACCATACCAGGCAACATCCTGGTAAACTTCCTCTGCACCCGTTCCAGTGCCTCCACATCCTTGCTATAGTATGGCGACCAAAACTGCACACAATATTCCAGATGCGGCCGCACCAGAGTCTTATACAACTGCAGCATGACCTCAGGACTCCGGAACTCAATTCCTCTACCAATAAAAGCCAGTACGCCATATGCCTTCTTCACTGCACTATTTACCTGGGTGGCAACTTTCAGAGATCTGTGTACATGGACACCAAGATCCCTCTGCTCTTCCACACTACCAAGTAGTCTACCATTAGCCCAATAATCTATCTTTTTATTACTCTTACCAAAGTGAATCACCTCACACTTAGCTACATTGAACTCCATTTGCCACCTTTCTGCCCAGCTCTGCAGCTTCTCTATATCCCGCTGTAACCTGCCACATCCTTCCTCACTGTCTACAACTCCTCCGACTTTCGTATCATCTGCAAACTTGCTCACCCAACCTTCTAACCCTTCCTCCAGGTCATTTATAAAAATGACAAACAGCAATGGTCCCAAAACAGATCCTTGCGGAACACCGCTAGTGACGGCACTCCAAGATGAACCTTTGCCATCAACTACTACCCTCTGTCTTCTTCCAGCCAGCCAATTCCTAATCCAAACCTCCAACTCACCCTCAATGCCATATCTCTGTATTTTCTGCAGTAGCCTACCATGGGGGACCTTATCAAACGCCTTACTAAAATCCATATATACCACATCTACCGCTTTCCCCTCATCTACCTCCTTAGTCACCTTCTCAAAGAATTTAATAAGGTTTGTGAGGCACAACCTGCCCTTCACAAAACCATGCTGACTATCCTTGATCACATTATTCTTATCCAGATGTGCATAAATCCTATCCCTTACAATTCTCTCTAAGACTTTGCCCACAACAGAAGTGAGACTCACTGGCCTATAGTTACTAGGATTATCCCTACTCCCCTTCTTGAACAAGGGAACCACGTTTGCTAGCCTCCAGTCCTCTGGCACTACTCCTGTAGACAAAGAGGACACAAAAATCAAGGCCAATGGCTCTGCAATCTCCTCCCTTGCTTCCCAGAGAATCCTAGAATAAATGCCATCAGGCCCAGGGGACTTATCTATTTTCACCCTTTCCAGAATTTCCAACACCTCTTCTCTACATATCTCAAAGCCATCCATTCTACTTATTCGTGCCTCAGTATTCATATCGACAACAATGTCCTGTTCCTGAGTGAATACTGACGAAAAGTATTCCATTTGCCTTTTTAATTACCTGCTACACCTGCAAACCAACTTTTTTTGTGATTCATGCACAAGGATGCCCAGGTCCGTCTGCACAGCAACACGCTGCATTTTTTCACCATTTAAATAATAGTCCATTTTGCTGTTATTCCTACCAAAATGGTTGACCTCACATTTACGAACATTGTACACCATCTGCCAGCCTTTGCCCTCTCATCTTAGTGTCATCTGCCAATTTTGACGCACTACACTTGGACCCCAACTCCAAATGATCTATGTAAATTGTAAACAATTGTGGTCCCAACACTGATCTCTGAGGCACACCACTAGCCATTGATCACCAACAAAAAAAAACATTTATCCCCACTCCTTTCTGTTAGTTAATCCATCCTCTGTCCATGCTAACATATTACTTGTAACGCCATGCACCTTTATCTTATGCAGCTGCCTTTTGTGTGGCACCTTGTCGAATGCCTTCTAGAAATCCAGAAACACCACATCTGCTGGTTCCCCCTTGTCCATTGTGCTTGTAATGTCCTCAAAACTGTCAACCTTACCAAGTAATCCAGGTTGGATAGGCCCTGGTTTACCCTAATCTTGAGCTGATTGGAGGTACAGGTGGGGGTAGGGGTAAGTTGAGGCTTTGCTGTTCCAGGCAATAATGTACCAAGTAGCTTGCTGGCTGACCCCTTAGGTTCCTGATACAGACAAAAACAGAAATCACTGGAAAAACTCAGCGGACTGGCAGCATCTGTGGAGAAAAAGCCTAGTTAATGTTTTGGATCCAGTGACCCTTCTTTAGAACTCCAATAGTGAGAACTACCAAAATGTTAACTTTTCTTTCCAGCACTTGCTCTTTTTGTGTCTGATTTTCAGCATCTAGTTTTTTGTTTAGTGCCTGATAGGGACTTGATCCAGCCTGGCTTTCTCATTGGTGGTGGGGTGGGGTGTTCAGCATGTTATGATGCTCATCCCCAAATTCTAACCCAAAAATCGAAAATCCCAACTATGTTGTCAGTTGAGAGAAGATGTCAAACATAGGCACAGTTTAGATGATTGCAAAGGATGCCATAGTAAAAATTTAAGAAAAACAATAAACTGCCTTGAAAAACTGTTCTCTTTCAACTAAACACCCCAAAAAGCACACACCTTTCCCTTGTTGCTAGCTTGTCAGTGCTTTGTTATTGTCTCTGCCCTAACTCAAAGTGTTCTGGAATGATTTGTGGGATGTCATAAGGTGTCATGCAAATGCTAATGATTTTCCTATTACTGGTGAGAATGTGCAGCATGTTGGTGCTGTGTAGTCCAATTGTGAGGCTGTTCTATGTCAAGCATAGCAATAATGAGTTTAATGAATAAGAAAAGCTCATGGTATCATTATGAAATAAATAGTAGCCAGCGTCTTTTTTTAAAACTTTGTTCCTGTGAATTAGGCATTGTTGGCAAGATTAATATTTGTTGCTCAACTTTCATTCATAGAATAGAATCCTTATATAGTGTGGAAGCAGGCCATGAGGTTCATTGGGTTCACACCGACCCTCCAAAAGGCATCCTGCCAGACCTAGCCCACTACCCTATCCCTGTAACCCTGCATTTCCCTCAGCCTACACATCCCTAGACACTATGGACAATTAAGCATTGGCCAGTCCACCTAATATGCACATATTTGGATTGTGGCAGGACACTGGAGCACCCAGAGGAAACCCACGCAGACACAAGGAGAATGTGCAAACTCCTTGCAGAAAGTCATTGTTCATGAACTGAGTGGCTTGCTCAGCTATTTGAGATGGCAGTTAAGAGTTAACCCATATTACTGTGGGTCAGGAGGCACATATAGGCCAGTCCAGGTAAAGATGGCAGGCATCCTTCCTGAAGGTCCTTAGAGAACCAGATGAGTTTTCCAATAATAGCTTCATGGTCACCATTTCCAAGACTAATTTTCAATTCTATATTTGTGGAATTTAAATTGGTCCAGCTGCTGTGATGGGACTTGAGCTTGTATTTCCAGAGGATGTAACCTTCTGGGTTACTAACATTATCACTATACTAATACATCATAGAACTGATAGTAATGGTGTAATGGTGTACAAGTGCTAGCTTGGATATATCAAAAAAGGGAATAGGGATACCCCGGGAATTACAGGCCAGTTAGTCTTACTTCTGTGGTAGGCAAAGTAATGGAAAGGGTAATGAGGGATAGGATTTACGAGTATCTGGAAAGACACTGCTTGATTAGGGACAGCCAGCACGAATTTGTGAAGGGTAGGTCTTGCCTTACAAGTCTTATTGAATTCTTCGAGGAGGTGACCAAGCATGTGGATGAGGGTAGAGCAGTGGATGTAGTGTACATGGATTTTAGTAAGGCATTTGATAAGGTTCCCCATGGTAGGCTTATGCGGAAAGTCAGGAGGCATGGGATAGAGGGAAATTTGGCCAATTGGATAGAAAACTGGCTAACCGGTCGAAGGCAGAGAGTGGTGGTAGATGGTAAATATTCAGCCTGGAGCCCAGTTACAAGTGGAGTTCCGCAGGGATCAGTTCTGGGTCCTCTGCTGTTTGTAATTTTTATTAATGACTTAGATGAGGGAGTCGAAGGGTGGGTCAGTAAATTTGCAGATGATACGAAGATAGGTGGAGTTGTGGACAGTGAGGAGGGCTGTTGTCGGCTGCAGAGGGACTTAGATATGATGCAGAGCTGGGCTGAGGAGTGGCAGATGGAGTTCAACCCTGCCAAGTGTGAGGTTGTCCATTTTGGAAGAACAAATAAGAATGCGGAATACAGGGTTAATGGTAGGGTTCTTAGTCAGGTGGAGGAACAGAGGGATCTTGGGGTCTATGTACATAGATCTTTGAAAGTTGCCACTCAGGTGGATAGAGTTTGTAAGAAGGCCTATGGAGTATTATCGTTCATTAGCAGAGGGATTGAATTCAAGAGTCGTGAAGTGATGTTGCAGCTGTACAGGACTTTGGTTAGGCCACAGTTGGAGTACTGTGTGCAGTTCTGGTTGCCTCACTTTAGGAAAGATGTGGAAGCTTTGGAGAGGGTGCAGAGAAGATTTACCAGGATGTTGCCTGGAATGGAGAGTAGGTCGTACGAGGATAGGTTGAGAGTTCTCGGCCTTTTCTCGTTGGAACGGCGAAGGATGAGGGGTGACTTGATAGAGGTTTATAAGATGATCAGAGGAATAGATAGAGTAGACAGTCAGAAACTTTTTCCCCGGGTACAACAGAGTGTTACAAGGGGACATAAATTTAAGGTGAAGGGTGGAAGGTATAGGGGAGATGTCAGGGGTGGGTTCTTTACCCAGAGAGTGGTGGGGGCATGGAATGCGCTGCCCGTGGGAGTGGTCGAGTCAGAATCATTGGCGACCTTTAAGCGGCATTTGGATAGGTACATGGATGGGTGCTTAATCTAGCTTAGAAGTTTGGCACAACATCGTGGGCCGAAGGGCCTGTTCTGTGCTGTATTGTTCTATGTTCTATGTTCTATACTCCTCCAGCTTATCAGTAAAAGTGTTTACTAATCTGTTATAAATAGCAAGGTAATGTTGGGCTAAAATTGGGGATCAATATGATTAATGACAGCGCGGGCTGTTCGATGTTTTTAAACATTGAGGTGAGGTAAATCACTTTCACTTTCAACATTTCCAAATCACCTTCCAGTCCCTGTGATGTGGTGGGGAGTCAATTTGCTAAAACCCAATCAATCTTCAGAAATCTTGTTTTTGCTTCTATTTCAATGGAAATAACTTGCAGGTTTTTGGGAAACTACTTGATGTTATATTCAAGTATTGATTTATGCTAGGCAGTGGTGAAGCAGGGGGAGAGGAGGCATTCACAGCTGAAATTTTGTCAAGTACAAAAGGGACTGCAAAGACACTAACCAGCCGAAAAGACAAAGTAGACAGCGATATCCATAAGTTGGACCTTCTGGAGTGCACAGCACAGGTATCGTCAAGGGACACACCGGAAATTGCCAGATGTCATCACAACGGGGGTCCAAGGGCTGAAATGAACAGGCTGATAATATAAGCAACTAAAAAACATCAGCTATCTTTGAGAATAACAAAATAAGCTCAAAATGGGATCATAAGAAATAGCCTACTGATGGTAAGGTGGGGCTACTGTAATTTTCAGTCTCTTTTAACAAGCAAGCAGATTTAAGCTTAAAACCTCACCAGATTGGCAGCCACAGAAGAAATCCAAAGTAGACCTGAAAAAGGCAGACACACACAATTATCACAAAGTCTAAATAGTACGAAGATCTGTAGTAAATAATTTGTTTACCGAGAAAGGAAACATTTTGAAATTATGGGGATTCCTACTTAATTCAAATTAGATCTTTTAATAAATTGGATTGTTCAAATGATTTCAGTTGAAGATTATTTATTGTATTTACTCACGATTACAATAAACAATCAATAAAGACAATTAGCAGTTCTCGTCAACAAATCCTGATTATGACTGTTGACCATTACATTGTTGCATTAATGGAATGGAAGACCTGAGTTTGTTTTCTACTGATGGACATTTAAATTTTATCAATGCTAACCTATCTATTCCCTTCAGATAAACTCACAGTGACAGTGCAGGTCCTTTTAAAATACCACCACTCAGATCAAACCTTTTATTAAAGATAGAACATTAGTTCAGTTAGAATTCACATTTATAAGAATTCTCTCTTTGATATCCCAGTGTTCTACAAATATCAAACAAAAATCAAAAAATATAATCATAAGTATTACCCACCAGTGAAAATGAGAACCACAATCGTGATAATGAGAGAGATTCCATGTATCTTCATTGTGAAGTTGCTGAATATGAGTTAAACAGTGTAGCTATACATCCTCTTCCAGTTTACAGTATTACCATTGACATCCTGAAAGTCCCTGGATTGGACTAAATAAGTGACTAAATAATGGTTTTCAAAAGTTTTTATTTGATTTCAATAAGTGATTCTAGCAACAGAAGCATGTTAAAACAGCACCTTTAGTCTCGGCCTTGGCTCTGTATACAGCCCAGAATAAAGAGATGAATATTGGCATCAAAGGTTCTTTATGGAGTGAGTTTCAGGCTTATCATTAATTTTGCAAACCAAACAATATATGTTTTTAAAATTCCATCATTGAGCAGTTATATTTCCATCAGAGAAACAGGAATGTTTGTTGTAGACTGTATCTCCTCAATCTGTCAGCAGCCTTTCTCAGAGTTGGCCATACAATTCATCCCCCAGCGGTTCACCTCTATCGTCTGGCTGGGTGGGACTTCACTTGTCAAGTTCCATTCTTATTTATCATGTTGTAGCCAGAAAATAATCAGAAACAACTTCACTTCATTAGCATTAGCAGCAATACCTCTGGAACCCTTCAAGATCTACCCTCAGCGTCCTTATATTTCATAAGTAAACCATCCAGCCCACTCTATCATTCTATCTGATCTTCCATCTCTACTACATTCTCTCTCACTAGCTCCACATCTGTCATTCCCAACTGCCCAACTATATGTTGATCTCTGACTTGAAAATACTCAGCACAAATAGATTATTGATTTCTGACTTGAATATACTCAACACCAACAGATTATGGATATATAACATCTTTAATGCAACTAAATGTCTCAAGGTCCTTTACAGGACCCAAGTATTTCATATGCCAGTGAAGGAAATATACAGCAGGTGACCAAAACCCTGGTCAAAGAGGTAGGTTTTGTGGACTGTCTTAAAGGGAGAAAGTGGAATTGGTAGATAGATGAGAGATGTAAGGAGAATTTTCTAGAATTGAGGACTGAGCCAACTGAAGGCATGGAGTGATTAAAATTCACTTCAAAAGTAGAAGAATGCAGATGAGTGGAAGGGTTGAAAGGGTTTGGTAGAGATTACAAATAAAGGAGTGCTGAAGCTGTGGTAAAATTTGCAAACAAAGATGAGAATTTTAAAATCAAGCTATTGCTTTGCCAGCAATCACTGTTGGTCAGGGAGGACAAGGATCATAGGGGAATGGGATTGATGTTGTGTTAAGACATCATCAGCAGAGTTTTTGACAAACTCAGGTTTATAACTGGTGTTATTTGGGAGATTAGCCTGCAAACGAGTAGTTAAGAATAGGGATACTGAGAGCAAGTATGAGTGTTTCATGTATGAGAGTTGCTTTCTCAAAAAATGGTGAATTTGTGGAATTCATTACCACAGAGGGACGTCAAGGCTGAGTCATTAAGTATATTAAAGACTGAGATAGACAAATTTTTAATCATTGAGGGAAACAATGATTTTAGTGATAAGACAAGAGTTGAGGAATATCAGATCAGTCACAATCTCATTGAATGGCAGAGTGGATTCGTTGGGCTGAATGGCCTACTTCTGTTCCTGTATCTCTTACAGTTCAGGATTTAAATATGTTACTGTTCTGAGCACCCTGTCTATTCATTAATCTAAATATAATTCCCCAAAATATGGATCTGAGATTTTCCCCTTTGAGTGGGAGACAGCTAACAAACAATCCCGACTGTTGAGTTTACACACAGGACTACCTGCTAATGATAGTCAATGCACAACAAATATCTTACACTATTAAGCACCTTTACACTAGCTGCTAGCTTGCCACAGACTGCTAACTAGTCAGAGGCCAGGACACGCTAAATGCTATGGACCATCATTTGTGACCCAGCGGCAATCAGGTTTTCTTTTCCTTCTTATCATGGTATGGGGGTGTCAAGGGGAAAGGGGGTTTGGAGGCAAGGGTGTGAGATTGCTTTCAGAGGCCATCCCTTTGCCCACCATCTACATCTCTGTTTTCCCCCCACATTGGAGTAATTGACACTTGCCCTCCCACCTGGGAGGTCATGTTGCGGCTGTACAGGACATTGGTGAGGCCACTGTTGGAATATTGCATGCAATTCTGGTCTCCTTCCTATTGGAAGGATGTTGTGAAACTTGAGACGGTTCAGAAAAGATTTACAAGAATGTTGCTAGGATTAGAGGATTTGAGCTATAGGAAGAGGTTGAATAGGCTAGGGCTGATTTACCTGGAGCTTCACAGGCTGAGGGGTGACCTTATAGAGGTTTATAAAATCATGAGGGGCATGGCTAGGGTAAATAGACAAAGTATTTTCCCTAAGGTGAGGGAGTCCAGATCTAGAGGGCGTAAGTTTAGGGTGAGAGGAGAAAGATGTAAAAGAGACCTAAGGGGCAACTTTTTCACACAGAAGGTGGTACGTCTATGAAATGAGCTGCCAGAGGAAGTGGTGGAGGCTGGTACAATTGCAACATTTAAAAGGCATCTGGATGGGTATATGAATAGGAAGGATTTGGAGGAATATGGGTGGGTATTGGCAGGTGGGACTAGATTGGGTTGGGATAACTGGTCGGCATGGACAAGTTGGACTGAAGGGTCTGTTTCCATGCTGTACATCTCTATGACTCTACCCCCAAACAGAGCAGACATTTCATCCTCGGTTTATCTGTTGGGAAACTAGCTACCTTTCTTGCCTGCTGGAGAGATGGTGAATTGCTGACCTTCTGTAGTCATTAGTAATCCATTTAACAGCCTTAATTGCTAGTAAGTCAAGAACATCACCCATGGAGCTTTTTTTGAGCTTTTTTTTATAGACTCATGAGATGTGGGCATTGCTAGCTGCACCAGCATTTTTTGCCCATGCCTACTTGACCTTAAGAAGGCGAGCTGCATTCTTCTTCCACTGTAGTCCATGTGGTGTAGGTAAGCCCACAATGTTGTAGGCTATAGTTTCTGGTAAATGGCAACACCCAGAATGTTGCTAATCCTTCGACTCACTTCCAGTCACAGCTGACAATATCAGACTTTGGATGCAGAAAGATCCAGTCCCGGCAAAACTGAAACAGGTGGTTGTAATGTGGGAAACCAAAAGACTGTCACAACCAGAATTGAAACGTTTTGGATTCGGAGAGGCTAGATCACAGTAGAGAAAGGCAAATTATTATGGGGACCAAGAGTGATTGTCCCAAGCAAAGGTCACTGCCAGATACTGGCTGAACTCCACCAGGGTGATCCAGGGGTTTCCAAAACAAAGATGTTGGCGAGAAGTTATGTCTGGTGGCCAGGATTGGTTGCAGACATAGCTGCAGTGTGGAGCAGTGCCCAGAGTGCCAAAAAGGACAAAAATTGCCACCAGCTGCTCCGCACATTTGTGGGAATGGATGGGTAAATCCTGGATTCTGTTACACATCAACTATTTAGGGTTCTTTCATGGGCTCAATGTTCTAAGTCATTGTGGACGCCCACTCAAAATGGCTGGACATGCATAGAGTTCTTTAATCAAACATGGGCATAATGATAGAAAAACTGCACATATATTTTGCAAGACATAGACTACCGGAAGTGTTGATCTTCCAATAATGAACTCTAGTTTAACAGCAGGGAATTCAAGAATTTCTGAAAGTTGAATGGTGGTTGTCCTATAAGGACATCCATATCAGCCATTATTCAATGGTCTGGCCGTAAGAGTAGTACAAACTTTGAAGAGAGGCTTAAAGAAACAGCCTACAGCTTCACTAGATATGAAACTGTCCAGATTCCTATCTGATGACAGGACCACCCCTCATGCAACTATAGGGATAGCTCCAGCAGAGTTGCTAATGGAAAGAAAAGTCTGCACCAGGTTAAATCTGATCTTCTTGGACTTGATGGAGGTGGGTTGACTTGTCACTTTCCAGTCCAAGTTTGGATATTGTCCAGATGTTGCTGAACATAATCCCAAGCTAAACTAGTCCTGCCTGCCTATTCCTGGCTCATATCCCTCCAAAGCTTTTCTGTTCATATATCCATCCAAATGTCTTTTAAACCTTGTATTTGTACCTGCATCCACCACTTCCTCAGGAAGTTCATTCCACACGTGAACCACCCTCTGTGTAAACATTTGCCTCTTCTGTCTGTTTTAAATCTCTCTCCTTAAAAAAAGGGACACTTTATCTCCTGGCCCAATTATTCCCCTTTTTACATCTTTTGCCACCTTCAGGGATGAGAAAACTCCACCACCGGTTTTGATACATTTCTCTTAGTCTTTTTATGTGACATTGTGCAATCAACTGTATAACAATCAAACTTAATGAGCTTGTTCCTTATCAATAACTTTAATGTTACCAGGTTATTCTTAAATAATTTCACTCTTGTTATATATCATTGCTAATTCACCAAATAAAACCTCTTAATAAATAAATCTTTGATTCATTGCCATTTTGTACCAGTCAATCTGGACATTTTCTTTTAAATTATTAGATTTCTGGCACTTCTTATCAACTCATTAAAGTTGTCTAAGATATTTGTGTCAATGTGCACTGGCATGTCATTTCATTCAATTTACTGAAGTGGCTATGCCTTTAAAGTCAGTCGTGGCATAAAATTTTAAATTAACAAACCTTACCTTAACAAACAAAAGCTAAATATTCTATATATGGTGAGAAATCAATATGTCAGTGATAATTTAGCAAGCTTCAGAACCCTTTCATTAACCCTTTCTTTACATTAGTTTTGCATTTTTACTTTATTTCCAATTTACCAATGACATCAAGATTTGAACAAAAATGTTTTCCTCATAACAGCTTCACTTCAGTTACTTTCTTTCCCATGATGGTGTGTTGAATGATTTCCACAGTGCTGGGTGTTACTGATTAAGAGATTGAGAATACCTATCAATCTATGACCATCTTGTGACTCTCTTGCTAAATGAAGAAAAACAGTTCCCTTTAAATTTCTGACAAGCTGAATGTCTGTTGGCGAAGGAATTCAGTGAATGTATAGAGGACCATGTTTTTGTTCCCTGGGTTTTAGTGAAATGATCCAGCATTTACTATTGGTATAAATAAAATCAAAATATTGTGGATGCTCAAAATCTGAAACTAACACCAAAGGTGCTGCAGAAGCTCAGTAGGTCTGGCACCATTTGTGGAGAGAGAAATCGAGTTAATGTTTTGAATCCAATATGGTCTTTGGTGTTTTAGAGAAAAGTCATATCAGATATTAAATGTTAACTGTCTTTCTCTCTCCGCAGCTGCTGCCAGGCCTGAGTTTCTTCAGTACTGTATTTGTTTTAGAGTAAGTTATTCATTAATCTGTTCTGTGTTGTTTGTGTTTCATTTGGTAAACTTGTAAATAAATTCTGTTTTGTTTAAATCTAAGCGGGTTGAGCAAATGCATCACTACTGGAATATCCGCATCTGCAAAGTTAGTGTCCAGGTTACTTTCTTGAAATGTTGTGAGGATGGATGGATGGACGGACGGATCCAACGGCTGACCAAGATCTGAGCCGAGCGGCAATAAATGCTGGCCCGCCAGAAACGCCCACATCCCCCGAGGGAATCTTTAAAAAAGCATTATTAACACTACTGTCACAGGACACACTGTACCTTGTTTCACCAAAATATTACTGCATGTACTCTGAACCTTACATAATGTCTAACTGATTGGCAACTCTGTACAAACTTTTCCTTCAGCATACCCATAGTGCAGAGTGTATTTTGATGTAGTTTTTCTGGGCCATCTTGGAACAAGATAATGTTCTATTATGAGCGCTCCTCATATAATCTCAGGCCAGACTAATAGGTTGCTTTCAAATTATACTTATTAACAAATTTTGTGTGTTGTCATAGAACGTAGAACAATACAGCGCAGAACAGGCCCTTCAGCCCTCAATGTTGCGCTGACCTGTGAAGTAATCTAAGCTCATCCTCCTACACTATTCCATCATTATCAATGTGCTTATCCAAGGATTGTTTAAATCTCAAAGTGATATTAAAAAGAATCAAGATCTGTACTGTACAGGCTCCACCTCCTGGCAAAAGCATGTCATGTGACAGGTCACAGTCACATCACAGCTTACCTCAGATGATTATCTACATATTCATTAAGTGCTAACTCTACATCTCATAGAGTCATAGAGGTGTACAACATGGAAACAGACCCTTCTGTCCAATTCGTCCATGCCAACCAGATATTCTGACCTAATTTAGTCCCATTTGCCAGCACTTGGCCCATATCCCTGTAAACCTTTCCTACTCATGTACCCATCCAAATGCCTTTTAAATGTTGTAATTGTACCAGCTTCCACCCCTCCCCCTCCCTTCCACTCCTCACTACCACCAACTGGATTTACTCCTCCCATTGACCAACCAGGTCGTACCCTCTACCTGTCTTTACCTTTCCCCACTTCACCACCCTGCCCTCCGCCACCCTCTTTATCTGCAGCTCCGCCTACACCCAGCCTCAGCCCTGAAGAAGGGTTACACCTGAAATGTCGATTTCTCCACCTCCTGATGCTGTCTGGCTTGCTGTGTTCTTCCAATTTCCTGCCTGTCTACTTTGGATTCCAGCATCTGCAGTTTTTGTTGTCTCCACCACTTCCTTGGAAACTCATTCCATGTATGCACCACACTGTGCGTGCAAAGGTTGCCCCTTAGATCCCTTTTAAATTTTTCCCTTCTCACCCTGAGCCTACGCTCTCTAATTCTGGATTCCCCCACCCCAGGGAAAAGACCTTGCCTATTTATCCTATCCATGCCCTCATGATTTTATACACCTCTATTAAGTCACCCCTCAACCTCGACGCTCCGGGGAAACAGCCCCAGCCTATTCAGCCTCTCCCTTTAGCTAAAATCCTCCAACCCTGGCAACATCCTTGTAAATCTTTTCTGAACCCTTTCAAATTTCACAAAATCCTTCCAATAGGAGGGAAACCAGAATTGCACACAATATTCCAAAAGTGGCCTAACCAATGTCCTGTATATGACCTCCCAACTACTATACTCAGTGCTCTGTCCAATAAAGGAAACCATATCAAATACTTTCTTCACTGTCCTATCTACCTGCAACTCCACTTTAAAGGAACTCTGAACCTGCACTCCAAAGTCTCTGTGCAGCAACACTCCCCAGGACCTTAACATTAAGTGCATAAGTCCTGCTCTGATTTGCCTTTCCAAAATGCAGCACCTCACATTGAGAGAACATTATCTCTCCCAAAGTATTTTATCAGTTTCCAATATTATTAACTAGAAGTATTTTCTTAATATTATTGAATGAAACATTTATCTATAAGTGTTCCTATTTAACTGAATGTATTTCCAGCTTCAACATCTCTGCGATTTGGCCATTTAGAGTGGTGTCAGAGGGCAGTGGCTTGAAGACTAGACAGAACAACAATTTCAGCACCTGAAACATAAAGATTGGAATTATTAATGAATCGCAAAGTTTGTAATAGAAAGGACAAGTGGTCAGTGGGCTGTCACATTAGGATGAAAATAGGTAGGTACTTATTGATATACCACTTCTGCTTGACTGAACACTGGGTAGTTTTATCTCTTTTATTATGTCTTCTGTTGAAGAGAAGGTCTGACAATGAAAGGCTGCCAGTGTTGAAGTTGCACCAATTCAAATTCACTTTAAAGGATCCATCCAAGAACTGCAAAGAATCAGAATTGCTGCTTACAGTGAAAGATTTATGGTCAGGACTGTAGAGAATGTATCTGAAGTTACTGATAAAAAGACAACATAAGAGGAATTGCAATGTTAATTGTTTCAGATATAAATCTCAGACACTAGCTAAAGAATTTTCTGAGCTCACATGCATAGTGAAACATCATTTTACTACTTCAGTATTGCTGGAGAATTAGCCATACGCACAGATTCTCCTGTTCACTATGACCTCAAGGAATTTCATTAGCCTCACACTGTTCCTAATTGAAAGACCATTGTAAAACCAAAAGTACTGGAACTTTCACCATTCTTTTTTATTAATTCATGGGATGTGGGCTTGGCTGGTTGGAGCAGCATTGATATTGTCCATTCCTAGTTGCTGTTCAGGGGATTAACTGCCTTCTTGAATCACTGTCCATTTGATGTATGTACACCCTCAATGCTGCTATAGAGTGAGTTCTAGTATTTTGACAAGAGGACACTGAAAGAACAGTGTTATTTTTCAAAGTCAGGACTGGCTTAGAAGAGACTGCAGGGGCTGTCCCCACATTACTGCTGTCCTTGTCCTTCTAGATGACTGTGGTCATGGGTTTAGAAGGTGCTGTCTAAGATTTCTAGGATGAAATTTTGCAGTGCATCTTATAGATGGTACACATAACCACTGCTGAACATCTGCAGAAGAGAGAGTGAATGTTTGAAGGTGTGGTGCCTATCAATTAGTCTGCTTTGACCTGGATGGTGTCAAAGTTCTTGAGTGTTGTTGTAGCTATACTCATTCAGTCAAGTGGGGAGTATTCCGTCACACTCCTGACCTCTATGTTATAAAAAGTAGACAGCCTTTTGGGAGTCAGGAAGTGAGTTACCCAGTGTCAGATTCCTAGTCTCTGACCTGTACTGGTAGCCACACTACGTACATGGTTAGTCCAGTTCAGTTTTTGGTCATTGACCTGACCTTGTTACATTTGAATGTGGACTGCTTCAGTATCCGAGGAGTTGCAAATGTTGCTGAACATTATTGTTATGATATGGGGTAAACCCTCCTGCTTAACTTAAACCAGCAACACAGAGAAGATTTATGCTCTTCAGTAATCTGTGAAAATTCAAGAGGCCAAGAACTGTTTAAAGTACAAGTTAACAACTTTATTTCTTAAAATATAACAGAGAATAATTAACGACTATTTATAACTCCTTCCTCTAACCTATCTTTTGTCTTCCCTTCTATAATACTAGACTGATGACCCCTCCCCCAGCCCCCCGATTAAGATTTACCAAAAATTCAAGTTTTCAAAATCAGCCAGCTGTTGGATCTTCTATTTGGATCTTCCTGTGTCTTCTTTTCTTCTTAGGGATTATGCTTCACCGATCACAGATCGATAAAGGTACCTTTAAGAGAGCTATTTTGGAGGTTATAATTTAAACTCATTAGCCTAATTTGAATCTGTTTTTGTCTGCAGGCAACCAGCTACCCCAGCAACCCCAGTAAGTGGACCACATTCTACATTGTATCTTATTCAGAACACTTGACACTGTCAGGTCATTCTTTTAGCTTTTAACTCTCTTAAAGGTACAGTACACCCACATCTGCATAACATTATTCAGTCACCAATGAACATCTCCACTTCTGAGCTTATCATGGAGGGAAAGTCATTGATGAAACAGCTGAAGATGGTTGACCCTATGTCACAACCCTGAGGAACTCCAGCATAGATGTCCTGGAGCTGAGATGACTGATCTCCACCAATATAACCACCTTCCTTTGTGTCACTTGAGAGTTTTCCCCAGTGTGAGGAAAACTGCAATAGAATATCTGAATCAAAGATTCCAAGTTCATTGATTAGCATCTGTCTAGCATCTGACTTCATTTCTCAATGGTGATTCAGTACTTCATTATCTGGAATACCAAGTTGATTCTTGTGTATGATGTTATTTTTAAAAACTTAGGGATACAACTGGATATTAGGCACTCAAGAACGATTCAGTCATCAGTCCAATTTGTGATTCTTTAACTGTTGAGTTATACCAGCTTCTCCATTGCATCATCTCCCACCTCTTCTGTTGCTGAAAAGGACTTGAGACAGTCACTAATGGGAGCAACATAAACTCTGCACTCCAAAGCTAATAGTTTATGTGGAAAATCAATGTGCGAGTTGCCAAATCTGATTACCTAGTCCATGAGATATTAATTCTGAAGTGAATTTATGAGGTATCAACCTTGGAGTAATTTTACGAGCTATTAATCCAGGAGAGAGGTTACAAGGTGTTAGTCCTGGAGTGAGTTTGACATATTGATCAATTTATGTGATAGTTGATGCATTTATGAAGTATTAAAATTAGAGGGTAAAGTCGCCAGAGTGTTAACAGGTCACAGAGCTAATCTTTCATTTGAGAAAGATGAATGGTGATGGTTTAAGGTGAGGGTCACCATGCCTCAGGGAAGTGGGGAAGTTGATAATGAGACCCCTTCATGATAATCTCAGTCAATGCCAGACTGAACCCACGCTGGTGGCATTGTCATCAGTCATCCAGCCAACTGAGTTAACTTTGAGTTTACAAGACATTTCTTCTGGAGAAGGTTAATGAGATTGTAGTGTGGCAGTGAATTTACAAGCTATTCAGGACTGAGTTTATAAGGTATTAATTTAGATATGTCAATGAGGTATTAATGACACATTGAGTTAATTAAGGTGTTAATTTGTAAATGAGTTAGAAAGGTATTATTCTTGGGTGAGTTTGCAAGATATTAATTCTTGAGTGAATTAGTGAGATATTAATTCTTAAGTGACTTAATGAGATATTAATTCTTGAGTGTGTTAGCGATATATTAATTCTTGAGTGAGTTAACGAGATATTAATTCTTGAGTGAGTTAGTGAGATATTAATTCTCAAGTTAGTTAGTGAGGTACTAATTCTTGTGTTCTTGAGATATTACCTTGTGATATCTAAAGCTGCATTTATAAAGATAACACCAAGGTAATGCTTTCAAACATGATTTTATTTCATTCACAATTCTACTATTCATTAAAATATGCTTTTTAAAAAAAGTTTGCTGCTGCAATCAAACAAATTCTTAATTGCGTTTTTGAAAAGACAGGTTGAAACGTTATATTGTTGTGGAATTAACATTCTCCAAAGTGTTTTATTAAGATCTTATTGCCACTCAATCTGAAAAGAAAACAGAAATCTTAATTAAGACCCAGACTTGCACTGTAAGACACTGGAGCACAAGTAGGCTGTATGGGCCATTGAACCTGCACCGCCATTCAAAGAGATCATGGCTGACCTAATAATCCTCAACTCCACTTTCCTGCTTTTTCTTCCTTAACCCTTGATTCCCTTACTGATTAAGTATCAGTCTATCTCAGTCTCGAATATACTTAATGACCCAGATTCTGAGGTAAAAAATACTCCACAGGTTCACCACCCTGTGAGAGAAGAAATCCCTCTCTATCACTGTCTTTAGATCAAGATTGGTGATATAGTGGACAGTGAAGAAGGTTACGTAAGATTACAAAGAGTCTTCATCAGTTGGGTTAATGGGCTGAGGAGTGGCAGATGGATTTTAATTTGGATAAATGCGAAGTATTGTATTTTGGTAAAATAAACAAGGGCAGGATTTATACAATTAATGGTAGGACCCTGGGTAGTGTTGTAGAACATAGAGACTTATGTTCAGGTACATAATTCATTGAAATTTGGGTCATAGGAAGACAGGATAATTAAGAAGGCATTAGCGCGCTTGCCATCATTGCTTAGACCTTTGAGTATAGAAGTTGGGACCGCATGTTGAGGTTGTACAGAATGTTGGCGAGGCCTGTTCTGGAGTTCAAAGTGCAATTCTGATGTAGGAAGGATATTATTAAATTACAGAAGGTTCATAAAAGATTTACCAGGGTGTTGCCAGAATTGGAGGGTTTGAGTTATAAAAATAGGATGGATAGGCTGAGACTTTATTCACTGGAGGGTAGGAGGTTGAGGGGTGACCTTATAGAGGTTTATGAAACCATGAGGTGCATAGCTAAGGTGAAATCAAGGGTCTTTTTGCTAAGGGGCATATTTTTAAGGTGAGAGGAAAAGGTTTAAAAAGGACATGAGGGGCATGTTTTTGTACAGACAGTGGTTTCATCAAAGGGAGATCATGCCTGACAAATCTGTTGTAATTCTTTGATGAGGTAATGAGCAAGTTAGACAAACAAGAGCCAATGGACCTGTTCTATTATATTCCTAGCTTCATTTCCTAAGGGGCCGATGTTTACTTTGGCCTCTCTTTATAATTTTTAAGGAAGCTCTTATTGTCCATTTCTATATTATTCACTAGTTTACCCTCATTTTATTTCCCCCCATCTTTTCTTGACTTGTAAAAATTTCCCAATGCTATAACTTATCTTTGTCATATTATATATTTTTTTCAATTTGATACTATCTTTAACTTGCTTGGCTAACCATGGTTGGTTTTATCTCCTTCAAATCTTTCTTCCTCTCTGGGATCTATCTTTACTGTGAGCCATGAACTATTTTATTAAATTAAGTGACCACAGTCCCACTGCAAAATTGGGTTATTTTCTTATTAGAGAGAGACAACCGATAGTGGTTTAATTTGAGAATCTCAGGTGAGCAGAGAAGTTGAGAATGAGAATCCTTCATAGTAACCTTAGCTGGTATGGGAATTGAATCCACATTGTTGGCACTGCTTTGCCTTATAAACCAGACATCTCACCAGCTGAGCTAACATACATAAAATATAGAACATTGCAGCGCAGTACAGGACCTTCGGTCCTCGATGTTGCGCTGGCCTGTGGAACCAATCTGAAGCCTATCCACCCTACACTATTCTGTTTTCATCCAAATGTTTAGCCAATGACCATTTAAATGTCCTTACAGTTGGCGAGTCTACTACTGTTGCAGGCAGTGCATTCCATGCCCCTACTACTCTCTGAGTAAAGAAACTCCCTCTGACATCTGTCCAGTATCTATCAGCCCTCAATTTAAAGCTATGTTCCCTCATGCTAGCCATCACCATCTGAGAAAAAAGGCTCTCACTGTCCACCCTATCTAACCCTCTGATTATCTAATATGTCTCAATTAAGTCACCTCCCAACAAAATCAGAGTTTTGTACAGCTGCATAATGACCACGTAGCTCCGAAATTCAATCCCTCTACCTATAAAAACTAACATGCCTTCTTAACAACCCCATCGACCTGGGTGGCAACTTTCAGGAATCTATGTACATGGACACCGAGATCTTTCTGCTCATCTACACTACCAAGAATCTTACTATTAGCCCAGTACTCTGCATTCCAGTTGCTTCTTCCAAAGTGAATCACCTCACACTTTTCTGCGTTAATCATCATTTGCCAGCTCTGCACCTTATCTATGTCCTTCTGTAACCTGCAACAGCCTTTAGCGCTATCCACAACTCCACTGATCTCTGTGTCATCTGGAAATTTACTAACCCATCCTTCTATGCCCTCATCTAGGTCGTTTATGGAAATTACAAACAGCAGTGGCCCCAAAACAGACCCTTGCAGTACACCAACAGTAAATGAACTCTAGGATGAACATTTCCCATCAAACACCACCCTCAGTTTTCTTTCAGCTAGCCAATTTCTGATCCAAGCCGCTAAATCACCCTCAATTCCATGACTCCATATTTTCTGCAATAGCCTACCATGGGGAACCTTATCAAACTACTTACTGAAATCTATGAGCACCACATCAACCGTTTTACCCTCATCCACCTGTTTGATCACCTTCCCAAAGAATACAATAAGGTGTGTGAGGAATGATCTACCCTTCACAAAATCATGTTGACTGTCCCTAATCAACTTATTCCTTTCTAGATGCTTATAAGTCCTATCTCTTACAACCTTTTCCAACACTTTACCCACAACGAAAGTAAGGCTCACTGGTCTATAATTACTGGGGTTGTCTCCACACTTCTTCTTGAACAAGGGTACAACATTTGCTATCCTCTAGTCTTTTGGCACTATTCCTATAGACAATGATGACATAAAGATCAAAGCCAAAGACTCTGCAATCTCCTCTCTGGCTTCCTAGAGAATCCTAGGATAAATCCCTTCTGGCCCAGGGACCTATCTATTGTTACACTTCCCGGAATTGCCAACACCTCCTCTTTGTGAACCGTAATCCCATCTAGCCTGCATCTCAGTATTCTCTTCAACAACATTGTCTTTTTCCAGTGTGAATACTGATGAAAAATACTCATTCAGTACTTCACCATCTCCTTGGACTCCACTCACAACTTCCCACTACTATCCTTGATTGGCCCAAATCTTTCTCTAGTCTTGCTTTTATTCCTGATATATCTATAGAAAGCTTTAGGGTTTTCCTTGGTCCCATCTGCCAACAACTTCTCGTGTCCCCTCCTGGCTCTTCTTAGTTCTCTCTTTAGATCTTGTTTGGCTAATGTGTAACTTTCATGCGCCTGAACTGAGCCTTCACATTTCATCCTAACATCAACTTTCCTCTTCCTCTTGATAAGAGATTCGCTTCTTTAGTAAACCATGGCTCCCTCGCTCGACCACTTCCACCCTTTCTGACAGGTACATACTTATCAAGGACACACAGTAACTGTTCCTTGAATAAGCTCCACATTTCAATTGTGCCCAACCCCTGCAGTTTCCTTCCCCATCCTATGCATCCTAAATCTTGCATAATCGCATCATAATTGCTTTTCCTCTAGCTATAACTCTTGCCTTGCGTTATGTACCTATCCCTTTCCATCACTAAGGTAAACATAACAGAATTGTAGTCACTATCACCAAAGCACTCACCTACCTCTAAGTCTAACACTTGGCCAGGTTCATTACCCAATACCAAATCTAGTGCGGCCTCGCCCCTTGTTGGCTTGTCTACATACTGTGTCAGGAAACCATCCTGCACACATTGGACAAAAACTGACCATTTAAAGTACTCAAACTATAGTATTTCCAGTCAATATTTGGAATGTTAAAGTCCCCTATAACAACTACCCTGTCACTCTTGCTCCTATCGATAATCACCTTTGCTATCCTTTCATCTCTGGAACTATTCGGAAGTCTATAGAAAATTCCCAACAGGGTGCCCTCTCCTTTCCTGTTTCTAATCTCAGCCCATACTAACTCAATAAATGAGTCCTCAAACGTCCTTTCTGCCACTGTATTACTGTCCTTGACTAAAAATGCCACACCTCCCCCTCTTTTACCATCTTCTCTGTTTATACTGAAACATCTAAATCCTGGAACCTGCAACACCCATTCCTGTCCCTGCTATATCCATGTCTCTGAAATGGCCACAACTTTGAAGTCCCAGGTACCAACCCATGCTGCAAGTTCACCCACCTTATGACAGATGCTCCTGGCATTGAAGTAGACGCACTTCAAACCACCTTCCTGCTTGCCAGTGAACTCTTGCAAACTTGAAAGCTCATTTCTGACCTCACTACCACAACCTCCTGGACACCGGAACTACATTTTAGGATCCCATTCCCCTTCTGAATTAGTTTAAACCCTCCCAAAGCGCATTAACAAATCTCCCCCCCCCCCAGGATATTAGTACCCCTCTGGTTCAGGTGTAGACCATCCTGTTTGTAGAGGTCCCACCCACCCCAGAATGAGCCCCAATTATTCAAGTATTCAAAACCGTCCCTTCTGCACCATGCCTATAGCCACGTGTTCAACTCCTCTCTCTCCCTATACCTGTCTTCGCAAGCATGTGGCACGGGCAACAAACCAGAGATAACAACTTTTTTTTGTAGCACTAAGCTTCCACCCTAACTCCCTGAATTTCTGCCTTAAATCCCAAACCCTTTTCCTACCTATGTCATTTGTAGCTATGTGGGCCACAACTTGGGACTGCTACCCCTCCCCCTCAAGGTTCCCAAAAACACAGTCCAAGAGATCATGGACTCTGGCACCTGGGAGGCAACACACCAACCATGAGTCTCTCTCGTGCCCACAGAAATTCCTATCTGTCTCTCTAACTATGGAGTCCCCAGTGACTAATGCTCTGCTCATCTCCCCCCTTCCCTTCTGAGCAACGTGGACAGACTCTGTGCCAGAGACCTGTACCCCATTGCTTACGGCTAGTAAGTTATCCACCTCAACAGTATCCCAAATGATATACTTGTTATTGAGGGGAACAGCTGCAGGGGTTCCCTGCACTGTCTGCCGGTTCCCTTTCCGTCCCCTCACTGTAACCCATTTGCATCTTTCTTGTACTTGAGGTGTAACTACCTCACTTGAGGTGTAACTACCTCCCTGTAACTTTTCTCAATAACCCACTCTGCCTCCCTAATGATCCAAAGTTCATCCAGCCCCAACTCCAGTTCCCTAACATGGTTTTTGAGGAGCTGGAGTTGAGTGCACTTCCCGCAGATGAAGTCAGTGGGGACACTAGTGGTGGCCCTTACCTCCTACATTCTGCAGGAAGAACATTCAACTGCCCGAACCACCATTACCACTATTCTAAATTCCCAAAGAGACTGTAGAAAAATAAAGAATTAAAAAACTAGTTATTTTACCAATCTGGCACACAGACCCTTTTTTTTAGTTAGAGGAGGAGGATGGGTGGGTGGCACTACCTAAGTAGTATTTCTGGTAATGTAACCACCAAATATATTACTTCAGTTACTCAGCAATCTCGTGCCTATTATTGCTCAGCATGTGCTCTGCCTATTCACGAGGTAAGTGATTCACCTTTCTGGTCGACGCTCCCACTCTTCCTGCTGCTGAAACAAAAATGGAGGGCCCCACCGCACGAGGTAAGTTTTTAAACGCCCCCACTTAAATTTCTGCAAATTTTCCTCAATCATCTTTTCTTCTAAATTCTATTACCAGTCAACCCCAGCCAATTCTGTCCTCATCCCTATATAATTAACCTTTTTTTAACTTCAGCACAATTGTTTCTGACCCAAGTTTCTCACTCTCAAACTGAATACTAAATTCCACTATGTTATGATCACTGTTCCTTTAGGGGATCTTTTACAGTGAGATCATTATTAAACCTGTCTCGTTATACAAAGCCAGATCTAAAATAGCTTGATCCCTGTAGAATCCAAGACATATTTTTGTTTAGATGCCTTAAAAATCTCCTGATTTATTCTTTGTCTTACAGGAGGGTAGATTGTTAGCTGAAAGGCAATAGATTGCAAAAGGAGAATGTGCAATGAGACCTGGGTATCCTTGTACACCAGTCGCTGGCAATAAGCATATACATGCACCAGGTGGTGGAGAAGGCAAATGTTATGTTGGCCTTCATAGTGAGAGGAATTGAGTACAGGAGTAGAGAATTACAAATTCTTGGTGCGATCACATCTGGAATATTGTGCACAGATTATTCTCCTTATTTAAAGAAGAATGTTCTGGCTATGGAGGGAGTGCAGCGAAGGTTTATCAAACTGATTCCTTGGATAACAGGACTGATATATGAAGACAAACTTAAGTTTAGAACAATGAGGGAGAATCTCACAGAAACTTATAAAATTCTAACAGGGTAATCACACCGGGAGTCCAAAATCAGGGGCCACAGTTTAGTGTATGGGATATGCTATTTAGGATGACAATAAGAAGAAAGATCTTCACCTAGAGAGTGATGATACTTTAGAATTCTCTGCCACAGAAAGTGATTGAGGCCAAAAAATTTAATGTATTCAAGAAGGAATTAGGTATAGTTCTTAGGGGTAAAAGGATCAAAAGGTGTGGGAAGAAAGTATGTTACTGTGTTGCAAGATCAGCCGTGATCATATTGAATGATGGAGCAGGCTTGAAGGGCTGAATGGCCTATTCCTGTTCTTATCTTCTGTGTTTGGTGTTTCTACATGTCTGTTGATGTTAGAGGGCCTTCTCTGACCAGTGTATTTTTCTCATTGTTGTTTCTTAACCTCCATCATTATGACGTCGACATCATCTCATTTCATGCTGTCAAACGTATTGCTCAACATATTAACAAAACTACTTCACCAAGCTTCACTTCCTTCCTGCAATCCTTGGGTTTTTTTTTAATTAGCTAAAAACAGTATGATAATACAACAACTCATTTTTTCTTGTTCATTGAGAAATCCTGGTGTATATATTCTTTTAGCCTGAATTAAACATTTGGATGGTTTAATCAAGTTCTCACATTTACAACAACTCTGCGAATACTCAGACTTGATTTACACGCACTATTACAGCGAGTCGTGACAAGAAAAAGCACCATCTTTATAGGTAGGGTTCTATTGTCAGTTGTTGAGTAAATTGACTACTTAAAATAAGGCAAATCATTCCTGTAGATTTTCAGACAGCCAACATTGCTCAAATCAAAAATGGCCGGAGTACACATCCTGTAATTTGGTGGACACAGACTTTCCATTTCATTCTCTATTGTGAGACTAACAGCAAAGATACTGACCTTATTTCACCACACAGCACACATCGGTTTGGAAACGTATTTCCATCGATATCACAAACTGGAATATATTCTCTAGTACAGATAGGGGCATTAGGATAGTCTTCACAGTGTGGCTGAAAATGGTAAAATTAATACATAGATATTTTAAATGTCTGAATGTGAAATTCAGTTGCATAGTGCAGCTTCTAACATGTTGGCATGATTCTATTTTGATGGCACACACAGTCCATCCAGCTGGTGAGGCCCTAGAGTTTCAATGAAGAACACAAGCTTCATACTATGGCCTCTGCCAAGTTGAAGCTGGTCATCTCCATTCTCCTGGATACATCAATGCTTAATCCAGCCTCTGAGTATCTTATTTTCATATCTAGATGCTGACCAGTGGACTCACTTTGACTGGTCCTGGGATTTCTGGTATGTCATGACCTCTCCAGAGGTCAATTGTGGACAGAACCATTAACCCTAATAACTCTGCTCAGACAATGGCATCAATATATGAATATGCCTCCTGGTCATGTACCTTTTTTTATGAGTCTGCTGAATTGAATGGCACAATCACAACTGGATCCCATTGCATCATCTCCTGTTTCCATTTGCATCTACTCATGATCGATCATTTGTGGGACCCATTTGTCCCAAATAAAATTCCAAACTAGCCACTGAACTAACTACTGGCTTGTTAACAAGCTAAATTGTTTAATAATCTGAATCAGGCCCTATACTGGCCTCTGCCTTCTACCTACAAAAGTATTGATGGTCAAAACAATGAAAGCAAACCAGCGCAATAGCCAATTACATTGATATTCACACCGTCCTGCTCACCCCCACCCTCCCCACCACCATAAGCTGAGCATTCTGCCCCTTCTCCTTTAGTATTTCCTTTCAAACGTATGTGACAACTCAGAGACCCTGGGCCTAATAATTATTTCTTGGGGTACCTTCTGTTTGACTCTCTCTGGCCATGGTGTTCTTTCAGTCAGATTTGTCAATTAAATATGAATCAGTGTGTGTTTTGGGTCAGTTTGAGCACAGACGCATCACAGGAGAAAAACCCAGCCCTGACCTTCCCTGTGTGAATCGCTGCTGATGCAAAATTAGATTCCCTCATGGATTTTTCCCTTCAGGACCAATGAGCCAATGACTAGGAATTGGAGACCTACTGCTCTATAATCATCAATGTTGGACTGAGCGTAAAAACAACATTAAAACAACAAGGAGAATTTAACATCAACAGAACATGTTAAAATTAGAAACCAAAAGAGAAAATGCTGGAAAATTTCAGCAGGTCTGGCAGCATCTGTAAGGAGAGAAAAGAGCTGACGTTTCGAGTCTAACTGACCCTTTGTCAAAGCTCATGGGCTTTGACAAAGGGTCAGTTAGACTCGAAATGTCAGCTCTTTTCTCTCCTTACAGATGCTGCCAGACCTGCTGAAATTTTCCAGCATTTTCTCTTTTGGTTTCAGATTCCAGCATCCGCAGTAATTTGCTTTTATCCAATGTTAAAATTAGACTTCCACCTCATTCTTATCGGAAAGGTGAATCTTGGCCAGATCTGAAACAGGAAATGGAGAACTCATTAAAAGGGCACAAACTTACATCGACCACATAGCATATACACATTTACTGAGCAGTTGGAGAGACCATTGATAGTGGCTATTCTACTTCGCAAAGCAACTGAATAAATCATCAAGTAATTAAAGATTTGAAACAAGGTTAGAAAAATGACATTGCTGCCTCAAACTACAATCCTTTAGCATTTTGGCTGTTAGATAAGAGTTCAACATGTCCCAATTCAGTCATCTGAAATAAAATTATAAGAACCACTGCTCAGATCTAGGACTCCTTAAGAATAACATTTTGTGAATTGGAGAAACCATTAAATCTGTCCAATAAAGTATTAGTTATTGTTATCTAGTGGTTTTCTGTGCTATTTCAGATTAAGTATTACATCTGAATTGTCCTGTGTGCTTAATAGGCGTGTCAGAGGAATATTTTTCATTTTAAAACTTGTAAAATTCCTTCGAATCAATCAGAAGGACTGATGACGTGTGTTAAGGGATACCAAGGAGAAAATCTCAATGGATGTATAGCTGTTTACTCCCACACTCCTGTTCATCAGGAAACTTTTACAAGGACTGGCATAATCTCTCAGTTCAACTCTGCACAGTTCATGGTTGCTAGTCTATGGTTCTATAGGATGTAGGACAGTGTTTAGCAGATATATGTTTCCAAGTAACCACAAAATATGCAAACGTAGCAACATTGCTCACCAACAGTAGCAAGGACCGTAGTCATAGTGACAAGAAACACTCTTCCCGTCTTCATTGTGAAGCTGTTAGTCAAGAGTCAGATGTTTGAATGTGTGTAGACAGTTTCACCTGCCCAGTGCTCCTGTCATCACATCATCAGTGCTCACAAATCATCATATTCTGAAAATAGGCGGTAATAAGATAATAAAGAATTACCTTTAAAATAATTATTTGAAGATTGAGCATTATCATACTTATGTAACAGTCATGCAGCCAGTAATAAAGGAGCCCATGAATCTCACCAGTTTAAAAGTCACACTTTGGGAGTAAAGCAGTTGAGTAAGTGACCTAACTTGTGCTTCGAAGGATTTGCTACATGGTATTACCATCATTTCCAAGTTCCCTTCCAGGTCACACAACAGCTAAACTTCAGAATATATCACTATACCTTCCTTATTACTGGCTCACAGCGCTGTCTGACTGCAGTAATCCAAAAAGCCTGTCACCACATTTTTAACAGATAATCTAGGATTATTTATGGAGCTGTGCCCCAAAAAGGAATGATTTTAAAAATACAGTATTGGCAGTAACAGTCTGCCTCTATTATTTACACAACCCATGGAATGGAGGGAACCATATTGCAATAGACACGGACAGGGATGGGATGGGATGCTCTTTGGAGGGTTGGTGTGGACTCGATGGGCCAAATGGCTTGCTTCCACACTGTAATAATTCTATGAATTCCAGTGTGAGAGTAACTTTGTGAGATTTAAAACATTTACTTTTGTAAAGGATTCCCTTTATAGTTATCAATGATTAACACTGAAAATAGACCAAAAGTCACTACCTTAATCAAACCAATATGATAAAGATTGAAGTGACACAGCTACAGTATGCTCTCTTCTCAGATGAACAGGGCAAAAGAGCCTCAAAACATTCCGTTGTTATAGTAATAGAACAAGAAAAGCTGAGAGATGCTGGGTAATGGAGTCTTGTATCAGAGAATTTGTGGACAGAGGAACAGTGCGATGATGTAACAGAGTGGAAATGGGCGAGAGGTTTGATATTTTAGTCTGGATTCTTCTGCTCTTCATTCTGACTGAGGCGAGACTTCTTAGTAACTGTTAATTGTTACATGGTTACTTGATGGAAGGTTACAAAGCGGCAAGCGCCACATTGTATACCATCCAATTTCTTATCAGAATGTGAACACATGCCTACTGAGGGAAACACAGAGAGTGCTGGAAAAGCTCAGCAGGTTTGGCAGTATCTGTTGGCTGAGAGACAGAGTTGACAGGGTGGATGCTGAGAGGATGTTATTTCAATGGGAAAAGTTGGAGATTTAGAGGATTAGTTTCTCTCAGAGTTGTGAATCTTTGAAACTCTCATCTACAGTGCACAGTGAGGGTGAGGTCATTGAGTACTTCCAAAGCAGGGGTTGATTCTTGTGTAAGGTTATCAGAATGGTCTTCATTTCTTCAATTTAGTGCTTCCTCACTGGCACTGCCAGACATGTAAATAAGCTCCACCACAAGATAAGGAGAAGAATCTTCTGATTAAACAAGCTTCTATTTAGCATGTGTGAATCCACAGAGAGCAAGATCTACATTCTTAGCCCTTCTTTCTTGTTCCAAAATGGTCTTTGCCTTCATTTAGTTTTCATAATTTTTAGGGAGGAGATTGCTGAGCCTTTATCTTTGACCTTTATGTCATCATTGTCTACAGGAATAGTGCCAGAAGACTAGAGGATAGCAAATGTTGTACCCTTGTTCAAGAAGAAGAGTGGAGATAACCTCAGTAATTATAGACCTGTGTGCCTTATTTTGGTTGTGGGTAAAGTGTTGGAAAAGGTTGTAAGAGATAGGACTTATAAGCATCTAGAAAGGAATAAGTTGATTAGGGACAGTCAACATGATTTTGTGAAGGGTAGGTCGTTCCTCACAAACTTTATTGAGTTCTTTGAGAAGGTGATGGGGTAAAGCTGTTGATATGATGCTCATGGACTTCCGTAAGTCATTTGATAAGGTTTCCCATGGTAGGCTATTGCAGAAAATACAAAGTCATGGGATTGAGGGTGATTTAGCGGTTTGGATCAGAAATTGGCTAGCTGAAAGAAAACTGAGGGTTGTGGTTGATGGGAAATGTTCATCCTGGAGTTCATTTACCATTGCTGTGCCGCAAGGATATGTTTTGGGGCCACTGCTGTTTGTAATTTCCATAAACAACCTAGATGAGGACCTAGAAGGATGGGTTAGTAAATTTGCAGATGATACTAAGGTCGGTAGAGTTGTGGATACTGCTGAAAGATGTTGTAGGTTACAGAAGGACACAGCTGGGCTGAGAGGGGGTAAATGGAGTTAAACACGGAAAAGTGTGAGGTGATTCACTTTGGAAGGAGCAACTGGAATGTAGAGTACTGGACTAATGGTAAGATTCTTGCTAGTGTAGATGAGTGGAGGGATCTCAGTTTCCATGTACATCAATCCCTGAATGTTGCCACCCAGGTTGATAGGGTTATTAAGAAGGCATACAGTGTGTTTGCTTTTATTGGTAGACGGATTGAGTTTTGGAATCATGCGGTCATTCTGCAGCTGTACAAAACTCTGGTGCAGCCGCACTTGGAATATTGCGTACATTTCTGGTCACCGCACTATAGGAAGGATGTGGGAGCTTTAGAAAGTGTTCAGAGGAGATTTACTAGGATGTTGCTTGGAACGGAGGGAAGGTTTTATGAGGAAAGGCTGAGGGACTTGAGGCAGTTTTCATTAGAGAGAGGTGACTTAATTGAGACATAGGGTAGACAATGAGAGCCTTTTTCTTCGGATGGTGATGGCGAGCGTGAGGGGGCATAGCTTTAAATTGAGGGGTGATAGATATAGAACAGATGTCAGAGGTAGTTTCTTTACTCAGTAGTAAGAGCATGGAATGCCCCGCCTGCAACAGTAGTAGACTTGCCAACTTTAAGGGCATTTAAATGGTCATTGGATAGACATATGGATGAAAATGGAATAGTATAGTCACATGGGTGTCAGGTTGGTTTCACAGGTCGGCACAACATCAAGGGCCGAAGGGTCTGTACTGCGCTGTAATGTTCTGTAATCTATTCTAAGCTGGAAAAGTATCAGAGGATTCTTGATAAACTGTCTCAAGAGCCGGAAAGACAGGAACAACTTCTGGAAAAGAAAAACCCAGGCCTGCTAGTCCCAGGTTCTCAAGATCACCCCCATGCCTGTAACCTCACCAGAAAACTCCAAAGCGGGATCGTAAAATTTATTAAACTCTTTGAAAAGCTGATGAAGTTTCTTAGATAACATCCAATCTTCTTGACATGGAGCTTCAATAGGTGGAGAAAGGAGTGGAAAATCTTCAAGATGTCATTTTGTCATCACCTTGGCTTGAAATGTCTTCACAGTGGCAGGAATATCTAGTAGCTTCTGTAAAAGACCTAGCTCAAAAGCAAAAGGTATTGTGCTGTTGTTAGTGGACTATTAATCCAGAGATGCATGTCACATCCTGAGGACCAGGGGTTGAATGCCACCATGGCAGAGGGTGGAATTTGAATTCAATAAAAAGAAAACCTGGGAATTATAAATCTAATGATGATATTATTGTTCAGAGTAACCACCATACAGTCTTGTGGAGACAAAGTTTCACCTTCACATTGAGAATACCCTTCATTGTATGTGTGGCACTAGCACCATGCTAAATGGGACAGACTCAAGACTGGGCATCCACGAGGCACTGTGCTATCAGCAGCAGCAATTGTAATTAAATACAATTTTCAACCTCATGGCCTTGCATCCCCCACTCAACTATTACCATCGAGCACAGAAAATCAACCCAGGTTCAATGAAGAGCGAAGGAGGGTATGCCAGAACAGCACTGGACAAACCTAAAACGTAGCCATTAACACAGGAATAGTTGCATCATAAGCAGTAAGTGATAGAGAGAGAGCTAAATATTTTTATAACCAACGCATCAGATCTAAGCTCTACAGTCCTGCCACATCCAGTTTGAATGCACAGCGACTCAATGGTTAGCACTGCTGCATCCACCTTGTCAACTCTGTTTCTCACTCTCCAGATATTGCCAAGCCTGCTGAGCTTCTCCAGCATTCTCTGTCTTTGCTTCAGTACTCATGTGTTAGTATTTTGAAAAGAAATTGGATGATATATCAAGTCCCGTTTGCCACCTTGTATCCTTACCATCAAGTGGCCGCTTAACAACCACCATGGTTTAACAGTTGCTAAGAAGGGACATGGGTTTGATTCCAAACTTGGGTGACTGTCTGTGGAGTTTGCACATTCTCCTCGTGTCTGCATGGGTTTCCTCTGAGTGCTCTGGTTTCTTCTCACAGACCAAATATGTGTAGCTTGGGGTGAATTGGCCAGGCTAAATTGTCCATAGTGACCAGGGATGTGCAGGCCAGATGGTTTAGCCAAGAGAAATGTAAGGTTACAGAGATGGGGTAGGGAGGTGGGTCTGGGTGCGATGCTCTTTGGAGGGTCAGTCTAGACTTGATGGGTTGAACGGCCTGCTTCCACACTGTAGGGATTCTATGATTCAATGAACTTACTGGAAAAGGAGGCTCTACAAAAAAGCCACAACATTAACATTTTGGATCTCCAGTACTGTGACTGTATCTACACCAAATGGACTGCAGTGGTTCAAGAAGGCAGCTCACCATGACCTTGTCAAGGGTTGTTAGGGATAGGCAATAACTGCTGGACCTGTCATCAATGCCCTCATCTCATGAATGAATTTTTTAAAAGCTTCGCCTTAAGGCCAGGCGTGTGATGGACACATTTGACACTGATTCATAGTATCCATTTTCTTCTGTCCCTCAGATCTGGCAGTCAAATATTGGTGGGCAGATTTTTCAATTGATCAACCTCATAAAATTAACATAAACTCTACTGGGTAGGATTGATTGTTTTATTGCTATCACATTATGAGGTACAGTGAAAAGTATTGTTTAGTGTGTTATACAGGCAGATTGTACCATACAAAGTGCATCAGGGTAGCAGAACAGAGTGCAGAGTATAGTATGGTGCTGGAAAAGCTCAACAGGTCAGGCAGCATTTGAGGAGCAGGAGAATTAACGTTTGAAGGGCTCTTGCCTGAAATGTCAATTCTACTGCTCCTTGGATGTTGCCTGACCTGCTATGCTTTTCCAGAAACACACTCTCGACTGAAGAATACAGTATTACAGCCACAGAGAAGGTGCAGAAAGAGAAATCTGAATTAACAGCAGGAAAAAAGTTGTTCTTGAATCTATTCGTGCGTGTATTCAAACTTTTATATCTTCTGCAGTCGTGATCTGTTATATCAGATATCCATTTTATTTAGTGCCCACAGCTTCATGCTTGCTTCTGCAATGACATGAGAAGTTACATGTATTTGGAAAGGCAAGGACTGATTAGGGATAGTCAACATGGCTTAGTATGTGGGAAATCATGTCTCACGAACTAGCTTGAATTTTTTGAAGAAGTAACAAAGAGGATCGATGAGGGCAGAGTGGTGGAGGTGATCTTCATGGACTTCAGTAAGGTGTTCGACAAGGTTCCCCATGGGAAACTGGTTAGCAAGATTAGATCTCATGGAATACAGGGAGAACTAGCCACTTGGATACAGAACTGGCTCGAAGGTAGAAGACAGAGGGTGGTGATGGAGGGTTGTTTTTCAGACTGGAGGCCTGTGACCAATGGAATACCACATGGATTGGTGGTGGGTTCACTACTTTTCATCATTTATATAAATGATTTGGATATAAACATAGGAGGTATAGTTACTAAGTTTGCAGATGATCCCAAAATTGGAGGTGTAGTGGACAGTGAAGAAGATTACCTCAGATTAGAACGGGATCTGGACCAGATGGGCCAATGGGCTGAGGAGTGGTGGATGGAGTTTAATTTGCTGCACTTTGGAAAAGCAAATCAGAGCAGGACCTATATACTTAATGCTAAGGTCCTGGGGAGTGTTGCTGAACAAAGAGACTTTGGAGTGCAGGTTTATAGCTCCTTGAAAACAGAGTCATAGGTGGATAGATAGTGAAGAAGGTGTTTGGTATACTCTCCTTTAATACTCAGAATATTGAGTATAGGAGTTGGGAGGTCATGTTATGGCCATACTGGACATTGGTTAGGCCACTTTTGAAATATCGCGTGCAATTCTGATCTCCTTCCTATAGGAAGGATGTTTGCCATGATTGGAAGATATGAGCTATAGAGAGAGGTTGAATAGGCTGGGACTGTTTTCCCTGGAGTGTCGGAAGTTGAGGGGTGACCTTACAGAGGTTTATAAAATCATGAAGGGCATGGATAGGATAAAGAGATGAAGTATTTTCCCTGGGGTGGGGGAGTCCAGAACTAGAGGGCATAGGTTCAAAGTGAGAGGGGAAAGATATAAAAGGGACCTAAGAGGCAACCTTTTCACATAGAGGGTGCTGCGTGTTTGAAATGAGCTGACAGAGGAAGTGGTGGAGGCTGGTACAATTGCAACATTTAAAAGGCATCTGGATGGGTATATGAATAGGAAGGGTTTGGAGGGATATGGGCCAGATGCTGGCAAGTGGGACTAGATAGGGTTGGGTTATCTGATCGGCATGAACAAGTTGGACTGAAAGGTCTGTTTTTCCATGCTGTGCATCTCTATGACACCATGCCTCTAAGTCTTGTGTATATTAGTTTCTGCTGGAATCATCTGAGAATCCTTGGGTATATTCACTGTCACCAATCCTACTGTTGTATCAGTCTATGCTATTGCTAGAGTGGTACCACACAAAGTCTTCAGCAGAAGGTCGGCCAAATCTTGATAAATGATGATTAGGTTTATTACATATTATTTAGTAGCTAGTTACATTACATCTCTAATACATGCTTGTCTCAGAAAAGATTTTCATGTTCACCTTAATATTAGAATATAGAATATCCTTTATTGTCACACATATTCAATATAAAATACAATGAAAAGTGTGTACCATCACTGTACATAGGCAACAATCACATTAACGTATAATAACATTTTTAAAAGATCGCTTAAAGATAGTCCAACATTTTCTTCCCAATTGCTGCAGCATCCTGCCAGCAAAGTACCACTCCGGGCTTCCTAGCCCACTCCATGTTCCAAGTGTCCCACTCTGGGCTTCCCAGTCCATGCCATGTCACCGAGAGTCTCCTGCTCCAGGCTTCCCAGCCCACACCACAGTGCCGCCAAGGGCCCACTCCATGCGAAAGCAAGAGTCCTGCTTCAAACTTCACAAGTTGGCTGACTGACTCTGTGGCGGCAGTGTCTTTGAAGATGTTGCCGCCACCGCTCCAAAGCATATCAAAACCGCCTCCTGCTGAAGAACACTCCTTATCAGGTAAGTTTGAGAAAAAAGAAGGGGAAGAAAGAAAAGGACAAGCCCGGGCACAGGAACCTGTATGTTGCCTGCTTCGCTGCAGTCATCTTGGTGGCAATTAAGTGAAATTACTTGTTTAGAAACACGTTAATACAAAGAACAAATATTGAACAGTTATTTTCTGGTGAACAAATCCACAATTTATTGTACAAAAATAACTCTGGTTAGCTCCTCTCCAGCAACACTAGTTTGTATCTTGTTACATGGAGCTTATCTTGTGATGTTAGTTAGCCTTTACAGGCACTAAATGCCTTAGACAACAAGAAGCAGCTGCCAGTCACAGTCAATTACATTCCAAATACACTTACAGTGCTCAGTCAGACAATGGGTTCCACTGTCCTGGTGAACGCCATTCCTTGAACAGCTTTCCTCAGGAAGTCTTAGCCTTATGATTTTCAGGTGTCTAAATGTTAGAGATTTTCTTGAGTCAACAAACAAGACTGTTTTCTGAGCACAGTGTACCAGTTGCAGTTGGTACTGAGCCAACAGGATCTTCCAGAGAATGATACAGGCTTTTACTGATGGTGGATAAATAGGACTTGTTAAACAGAAAATTGGGAAGTGAAACAGACAATCTATCTCAAATGGGATAAGACTAATAGATGTTTAATAGGACAAAATATGACTTGTAGCCAATAAGTTGTCAGCTATGTAGTTGGCCAAATGTTCCCCTTCCCTGGAGTCAATAGGAAAGAATATCATGTGGTGGGGGACAGTATCAATGTCCTGGCACTTTCTGTTGATCAGAAACTGAGCTGAACTATCCATTTAAATAGTGACTATAAGAGCAGGTCAGAGAATAGGGATCTTACTCCTGACTCCCCAAAGTCTGACCACCATCTACAAGGCACAAGCCAGGAGTGTGATGGAATACTGTCCATTTGCCTGAATGAACCCAACTCTAGCAATACTCGAGAAGCTTGACACCATCCAGGACAATGCAGCCCGCCTGACTGGCAGCACATCCACAAACATTCATTCCCTCCATCACTGATGCACAGTAACAACAATCATGTACCATCTACAAGATCCACTGCAGAAATTCACCAAAGCTCCTTAGAAAGCACCCTCCAAACCCATGACCACTGCCATCCAGAAAGTCAAAGGCAGCAAATACATTGGAACACCACCACTTGAAAGTTCCCCAACCCACCACTTACCACATTGACTTGGAAATATATCACTGTTCCTTCAGTGTCACGGGGTCAAAATCCTGGAACGCCTGTCTTACAGCATTGTGAGTCTACCCACAGCACTGGATTGCTGTGGTTCAAGAAGGCAGCTCAATACCATCTTCTCCAGGGCATCTTGGGATGTGCATTAAATGCCAGCCCATCAGGTAGCATCCACACCGTGTGAGTGAATAAAAGAATCACAAAAAGAAGAGTCCTCACTTTCTCCTAGTTGATCTTAACCTACTGTGAATCCTCTTGCAAGGATGCCTACCTTGAAGAAGCTCTCCTCCTCCCTCTACAAGGATCTCAGTGAGTCCCTTTCTCACTGCACCCCCCAAGTCATCTCCTCTGTCCTGAAGCCACCCTCACCTCCTTCCACCTATCGTATTCCCAGCACCCTTCCCCCAAATCCCCAAATCCTTTCGCATCGAAGGGCAATGCTGTATGATCAAACAGTGAAGGGAAGGGCAGGGATTAAATCAAAATAGAATTGGAGGGGATCTCCTGTTTATATTGGTGAGCCAGGACTTCCTAATTGGCCCAGTTAACAACCCCAATCAAGGATCTCATAGTCAACAAGATCCAGCTGGTTCTATTCACAATATGGGCTTCCACCATTCTCTGGCGCATTTCACTCAGAAAAGCATTTTCCCCTTAAGTCCGATTATCCTTCAATGAGTGCATCTGATCTGTTGTAGGAATGTTATAACTAGAACAGATAGGCTTACTTAATTCAAATCCAGGTGCTGGGGATAAATCAAGTGCTTTAACATTCCTCAAATACTGGAAATGCAGCCAAATACATGCATGGTTCATTTTCATTTTAATGTAGCTGTAAAGAATTACTTGAGAAAAAAGTATGGCTTGCAAAGGTTTTCACCATGCTGGTGTCAGCTTCACGTGATTTCTGAGCTGTGACCAGTAGACAGGATGTGTGTCTATATAAATACTCTTATCAACAAACTTTCTCACTCACATCCCCGAAATTTCAGAATGATAAACAATGTGTGCGCAATTATTGCTATCGTGCTGCTTGCATTTACTGGTGAGAGATTTTTTTAAGTCTCTATATTAAGCATTGGAATCTCCGTGAAAGGATTTTATGTCTGACTATATTTATTGCACACTTATAGAGGTTTACAAAATTATGAGGGGCATGGATAGGATAAAGAGACAAAGTCTTTTCCCTGGGGTCAGGGAGTCAAGAACTAGAGGGCATAGGTTTAGGGTGAGAGGGGAAAGATATAAAAGAGACCTAAGGGGCAACTTTTTCATGCAGAGGGTGGTACGTGTATGGAATGAGCTGCCAGAGGATGTGGTGGAGGCTGGTACAATTGCAACAGTTAAGAGGCATTTGGATGGGTATATGAACAGGAAGGGTTTGGAGGGATATGGGCCGGGTGCTGGCAAGTGGGACTAGATTGGGTTGGGATATCTGGTCGGTATGGACAGGTTGGACCGAAGGGTCTGTTTCCATGCTGTACATCTCTATGACTCTAAAAGCTTTTGTATAATAAAGAGATTGTTCTTAGTAGAAATATTTTTAAATTAATTGAGAACTATATGCGGTTGAAATTACAATTTGAAGAAAAGTGTACTGTATAATTATTCATTACCTGTGAATCATTTGGAAAGTTGTAAGGATGTAAAAGGTGCTATATAAATACAAACATTTGTGTATTATTAAACAAGATTTCTGCACCGACCATTTTCTGGTATTGCTGATTGGGTGAGCAATGTGAACAGGACATGAGGGTGGTGATGAAACTTCAGGTCAGGCACAGAGCACTGTTTGAGTAGATACATGCAGCGCAGTGTAGTATGAGCGTGTACAGATGTCGTAGGAGTCAGTGCACTGTTTGTGTTTTCTTTTTTTTTAAATACTGTTTTAATGAGATGGCTGTCTGATTGTAGACTGGATGAAGAAGCATCTGTCTCCCTATCCCCTCGCCTCCCACTCTGGAAAGCTGCAGGACAGGCAGCCAGCATGAAGCAACCTTTGGTAGAATGGGAACATGGCAGAGAGATTTAGGCCAGGTTTAATTTGTGAATTACTGAGGAAGCACTGCACTGTGAAAGCGGCAATGCTAATGGAGTAACACATTGTCAGAGGGTCAGTGCTGAGGGGGTGCCACACTGTCAGAGGGTCAGTGCTGAGGGAGTGCTGCACTGTCAGAGGGTCAGTGCTGAGGGGGTGCCACACTGTCAGAGGATCAGTGCTGAGGGAGTGCTGCACTGTCAGAGGGTCAGTGCTGAGGGGGTGCCACACTGTCAGAGGATCAGTGCTGAGGGAGTGCTGCACTGTCAGAGGGTCAGTGCTGAGGGGGTGCCACACTGTCAGAGGATCAGTGATGAGGGTGTGCTGCACTGTTGGAGGGTCAGCACTGAGGGAGCGCTGCATTGTCAGAGGGTCAATGCTGAGGGAATGCCGTATTTACAGTCATGCCATCTTTCAGAAAGGACATTATTGACATAGATGGAGTGCAACAAGCTATTCACCAGACTTGTTCCTGGGATGGCAGGGCTGTCCTGTGAAGAGAGAGTGTGGAACCTGACCTATACTCTTTAGAGTTTCAAATTAGATTACTTACAGTGTGGAAACAGGCCCTTCGGCCCAACAAGTCCACACTGACCTGCCAAAGCGCAACCAACCCATACCCCTACATTTACCCATTCACCTAACACTACAGGCATTTTAGCATGGTCAATTCACCTAACCTGCACATTTTTGGACTGTGGGAGGAAACCGGAGCACCCGGACAAAACCCACACAGACACGGGGAGAATGTGCAAACTCCACACTCCTGAGGCGGGAATTGAATCCCGGGTCTCTGGCGCTGTGTGGCAGCAGTGCTAACCACTGTGCCACCGTGCCACCCTGGGAAGTGATTTCATTAAATCGCATAAAGGGATGGACAGAATAAATAGAGATGTTTCCCAGATTGAGGAGTCTAGAACAATGCAACCCAATTTAAAAATAAGGGAGATGTCGCTTCGGTCTGAGATTTGGAAAAATATTTTTGCTCAGAGGGTTTTACATTTTTGGAATACCACAAGGGCTGTGGAAGATTAATCTTTGAATATGTTTAAGGTAGAGATTGATAGATTTCTGATGACCAGTGGCATACAGGGTAATAGGGATGAGGTTTGTCAAAAAGAAAATGGAAGCAATATGTAAGGTTTAGGAAATTGAAATCAGACAAGGTCCTTGTAGAATATAAAGGAAGCAGAAAGAGCTTAAACAAAGAACTCAAAGGGCTAAAAGGGGCCGTAAATAGTCAAGGATTTTGTACATATTTTAGGAACTGGAGGAAGTGGGTGGGATCCTTAATGAGTCTCGGAAGGGGTATGTTGACATCCTAGAACGTGTTAATATTAAGAAGATGGAGGTGCTGGATGTCTTGAAAAACATTAAAGTAAATAAGGCCCCAGAGCCTGATCCTCTATCCCAAGATACTGAGGGAGACAAGGGAGGAGATTACTGAGGACAGTGACCTTTGTATCCTCTTTCACTACAGGTGAGGTCCTGGAAGACTGGAGAATAGTCACTGTTGCTCCTTTGTTTAAGGGAAACCGGGATAATACAGGAAATTATAGGCTGGTGAGCCTTACATCAGTGGTCAGGAAGGTATTGGAGAAGGGCCTCAGGATTTATTTGCATTTGGAAAAGAACAGATTTATTAGGAATAGTCAGTATGGCTTTGTGTGGGCAGTTCTTGAGAAAATGATGAAGGTGATTGATGAGGATAGGGTGGTGGATATTATCTGAATGGACTTTACTAAAGCATTTGACAAGTTCCTTTGTGGTAGGCTGGTCCAGAAGATTAAGTCACACAAGATCCACGATGGGTTGGTAGGTTCAATTACAAAATCGACTTGGTCATAGAAGATAGAAGTTTGTGGAAGGGTATTTTTAAAAATGGAGGTCTGTGACCAGTTGTATTTCTGCAAGGCTTAATGGCAGGACCTCTGTTCTTTGTAATATGTATATAAATTATTTTGATGAAATTATAGGTGATATGATAAGTTGTAGATGACAGGAAAATCGATGGAGTTGTGAATAGTGAGGAAGATTGTCAAAGATTACAGCAGGACATAGACCAGTTGGAAAATTGGGCAGAGAAATGGCAGATGGAGTTTCATCCTGGCAAATGTGAAGTGATGCATTTTGGGAGGTCAGATGCAAGAGGAACATATACTGTAAATAGCAAGACCCTGAGGAACACTGATCCAGGGGATTTTGTTGTGCAAGACTATAGTTCCCTGAAAGTGACAACACACATAAATAAGGTGGTAAAAAAGGCTTATTGTGTGCTTGCTTTCAGCAGTCGGGGCACTGAGCATAAAAGTTGGCAAGTCGTATTGCAGCTGTACAAAACTTTTAGTTAGACCACATTTGGAGTATTTTATGCAATTCTTTTTGCCACAGTATAGGAAGGATGTGGAGACTTTAGAGAGGGTGCAAAGGAGGTTTACCACGATTTTATCCGAATTGAAATGTATTAAGTATAAGAAGAAGTTGGACAAACTTGGATTGATTTCGCTAGAGCGTTGGACGCTTATGGATGACCTGGTGGAAGTATATAGAGTTATGAGAAGCATGGATAGGGTGGATCATCAGAGGTGGAAATGTCAAATATGTAGGCTTAAGGTGAGGGAGAAAGCTAAATGTTTGGCAAAGCTTTTACACAAAAGTTGGAAGTGCCTGGAACATAAGGGAGGTAGTAAAAGCAGATATGATAGCAACGTACAAGAGCCAGTTAGACAGGCTCATGAACAGGCAGAGAACAGAAGGAGACAGATTAGTTTAGAACAGCACCAGGATTAGCACAGACAAGGTGAGCTGAAGGGGCTGTTTCTGTGCTGTTCTGTTCTATGTTCTAGTAGGCTTTGGTTTGTTCAATCAGCCATGATCATATTGAATGGCAGGCAGGCTTGGTGGGCTGAATGGCCTACTCTTGCTTTGTCCTTAATAGATTAGTTTATGAGATCCTGTTCCTTGCAAATTGACTGTTATATTTCTTACATTATGAGGGCCGCAGGTCAAAGTAAAAGGTCGTTTAGCTCTATTCGAGGTCTTCAGTACATAACATTACTGTCCAGTGTTTGTAACTCTGTTAACCATCTTGCTGTGCTGAAGTGTTCTCCTACATGTAGAATGATACAACAGCACAAATGTGTAAAACTGCATGTTTGTTTTAGTTAAGATAAAAGTATTCTTATCTAAAAATGTTGAGTTAACGATAATATTGTAGCCACTAGCTTTATTCAAAAACAATAGGAACTCTTCATTTTTATTACAGAGATTGTAGTTCCCTTTCAAAATAGGAGCTGCAACAATTAGATAATTTACCAGAAAGAAGAAATTAAGAGATATTGAAGGGAACATCTAGCTAATTTGTCAATGATTTCACTCATTGAAATGGTTGGTATGTGTTTAGTCAGAAATCCTCTGGCCAGCTCAGTTGGCAGCTGATTATGAGTGGTCTGTGTCTCTGTATCTTTTGTAACAGTCTCCATTTTTCTATTGCAGACCTGGCAACAGCTCAACTTTATACTTCTGCTTCTTCTGATGAGGAGGTGAGGTCCTGCATATAATTTTACCTGGAGTTCTCAGTAATGGTATTAATAACGCTTGTTGCCTGTAGCAGCGTGGGCTTTGACTAGTTTTCTCTCTCCAATTCCAATCATTATTCCATAACTCTGGTGAGATCCTATGCTCTTAGTTAATTTCATTACTTGTCAATAATGAATGAACCTGTTAATCTCATCTCTCGTAGCCTGACTGCCAAGATTTCCCTGATATCCCAGTCTGCCCCATGTTTACAAAGCGAGTCTGTGGAACTGATGGCATGACCTACATGAACCGTTGTAATTTATGCCTTTATAATTGGTGAGTGATTTTAAAACTCTGGGACCAGGTGATACCTTATACAAGTTTAAATCTCTGTTAATAATGAAAAGGAAATGAGATGTCCAAATGGAAGAACTTGACTTTGGGTAAATTAATTGATTAATTGATTGCCCTGATGATGAGTTCAGAGCTCAAAATGACATTTCAAAATGATGTTTTCTGTACCTTTGCAACTTCCCATAATAGCACCATATACGCAATATACTATCAATATGATGATTCAAGCATGTAGGAGGAGAGATCCGAGCCCGAAACTTCATCACAACATAGAGCCTGTCTGCCATTTCTGATTTGTGTAGGTGCTGGAATTAGATCTGGTCAGTATTAATGAATGCGTGGCATACAAGCTGATCTTGGAAGCAAGAAGTCAAATGTGCAGAGCAGGCATAGTAACATCAGAGTTGAGAGTGTGTTGCTGGAAAAGCACAGCAGGTCAGCAGCATCCGAGGAGCAGGAAAATCGGCATTTCAGACCGGAGCCCTTCATCAGGAAAGTGGCCTGATTCCTGATGAAGGGCTCTGGCCTGAAACGTCGATTTTCCTGCTCCTCGAATGCTGTCTGACCTGTTGTGCTTTTCCAGCAACACACTCCCAACTCTGATCTCCAGCATCTGCAGACCCTTACTGTTTCATAGTACGATCGGGTCTGGATTTTCTGTATTTCTTTGGAAAATCAAGATACCCCTTTAGAAAAGCAAGTTAGATATATCCCAGGTCACGTTTTGAGGAGGTAAGGTACCCTTTGAAATGGTTAAAAGTAGACATGAATGAGCACAATTTCATTAAATGTCAAGCTCTTTGGAAATACCAAAATCAAGGGCCACTGTCAAAAGACCTCTCATAAGTAACAAGAGGACTTGTTATCAATGACGGGACTACCTGTGAAACATGAAAAATAGATGGGAAGGTGAGTAGTGAGGATAACACACAGAGTCTGCAGAGAGATATAGACAGGTTAACGCTAGTGGGCAAATACTTGACAGAAGGAATATGATGTGGGAAAGTCTGAGGTTATGCAGGAAGAATAGAAGAGCTGAGTATGATATAAGATGGAGAGACACTGTGGAATGCTACAGCACAAAGGGATTTAGGAGTCCTGCTGTATAAATCACAAACTGCCAGCATTGGTAACAGGGAAGGCAAATTAACTGTCTGTATTTATTTCAAAGGGAACAGAATGTAAAAATAGGGAGGTCTTGCTAATATTATACAAGGCACTACTTAGACTACACTGTGAATAGTTTTGGTCCCCTTATCTAAAGAAAGATATCTAGGCATTGGAGGCAGTTCAGAAAGGGTTCCTTCTACTGATCCCAAGTATGGAGGGATTGTCTTATGATCAAAGGTTGAATCGGTTGGGCCTGTACTCACTGAATTTTAAAAGCATGAGAGGAGACTTTATTGCAATATATAAGATTCTTAGGGAACTTGACAGGGTAGACGGGGAGATGTTGTTTCTCCTTTTTGCATAGTCTCGGACCAGAGGACATAATCTCCTATCTTGATGCATCACAGCATGGTATGGTAACTGCTGTTCCCAAGACCTCAAGAAACTACAGGGAGTTGTGAACACAACCCAGTTTATCATGCAAATCATCCTTTGATCCATTGACTCCATCTACATTTCCCGCTGCCTCAAGAAAGTAACCAACATAATCAAAGACTCCTCCTACCTCCACCGCTCCTCTCCCACGCCCCAATTATACTCTCTTCCATTCTTCCATCCGACAGAAGATATAAAAGTTTGAATACACATACAAATAGATTCAAGAACAGCTTATTCCCTGCTGTTATCAGACTTTGGAACAGTCTTCGCAAATATTAACATTGATCTCTCTTTCTATACTTTCTGTGCAGCTGCAACACTGTATTCTGTTCTGCTACCCTGATGCACTTTGTATATTACAATCTGCCTGATGCAAAACAACACTTTTCATTGTATCTCAGTACATGTGACAGCAATGAATCAAACTCATAATCTTGGAGTAAGGGATCATCCATTTAAAACAGAGATGATGAGGAATTTATTTTCTCAGAGCCTAGTGAATCTATGAAATTCTTTACTGCAGAGTGCTGGGTCATTCAGTGTATTCAAGGCTGAGACAGATTTTTAATCAGGTGGGACATCAAAGGTTATGAGGGAAAAGGCAGAAAAGTGGAGTTGAAGACTATTAAATCAGGTATGTTTTCAGTGAATGGTAGAGCAGACTCAGTAAGTTGAATGAACTACCTCTATTCCTATGTCTCATGGTCAAGAGGATCTGTGAAAGAGATCTGTCAAAAGTAACAAGAGGATCAACTTCAAGTGGAGCTGTCAAGCTGTGAAGGTATTTCAAACCTCCTTCCCATTATTCATTGAAAAAAATGTCTGGAGTGTTTATTTTAGAAACTATTACGTAAAACTCCATTTTGTCTGTTGACATTACTAGTGCATACTTGATTTAAAAATCATCCATTATCACAATGGGTGCCTTCCAATTCACAGTTACAAGTGGTTAAAGGTTTCTATGGTATTATTTTGTTTTACATTAGCACATCTCCACTAGTATCCTGACTTCTGCCCATATTGAAAACAAGATGAGTTGGATGTTGTCAAGCTTCTTAAGTGTTGTTGGAACTGTATCCATTCAGGCAAATGGGAAGTATTCCATCACACCCCTGACTTGTGCCTTGTAGGTGGTGGACAGGCTTTGGGAAGTCAGGAGGTGAGTTACTCACTGCAGGACTCCTAGCCTCTGACCTGCTCTTGCATTTATATGGCTCAGTTTCTAATCAATAATAACTCCCAGGATGTTGATATATGAGGGATTCAACAATAGTAATGCTATTGAAAGTTAAGGGATGATGGTGAGATTTCTGTCTTGTTGGAGATGATCATTGCCTGGCATTTGTGTGACACAAATTGTCTCCCAAGGGCCCATTTCACCTCCCTAGCCTGAACCTTAGAGAGCTCATGGAAACAAGACTGCTGCCATCAATCAGACGAGAGAATCATTCTCAAGACTTCTTCTCTTACTGTCAAAGTGATTGTCTAATGCTATGCATTCCCATACCTTTACATCCAAGTTTTATACCAGGCTGACAAATTAACAATCTACCTCAATGTATCTCTCCATGCTTAATGGATAGTAACTTCCTTGGGTTTTTGTTTCAGGTTGAATAATGCAGATGTTAAGATCAGGCACAATGGATTTTGTACAAAGACACAACCAAAAGAGGAAGAATACTGACTGAGTTGGCAAAAGTTCTAGTGTTGAGCTGGAGTTTTTTTTTGAAAGTCTTCATTTGATTGGTTGAATGAAGAATAAACTGAAATAAATATGAATTGGGTGTATTGCCAGTTAATTTTCCAGCCTTTTACTGCTGGCCTCATGAGATAACACTGTATTTGTTTGTTTACTGCTTATTAAGCTGCATTTGATGTGTGATTTACAAGTTTAATCAAGATTTAATCAGTCAAAGCTAACTGTGATGTTACTCCTGGCATTGGTGGAGAGACAAGGAGATCACATAATTTAAACTTGACATTTCTTCCAGCTCATCTGTTTCTGAAATCCTGACCCGCATGAAGTTCCAACTATTCATTCCTTGTGTCCTCACCGATGTACTTCGACGTTCGGAACCTAGTGCACCCAGTTCAAACCTTTAATTCTTATGTTTAAATCCACCCAAAGACAGTGTCTTTTTGAAGTCATCTATGACATCCTATGCAACTGTGACAAAGATAAATTATCCTTCCTTGTCCTTCTGAACAAAGCTGTCTGCGGGCTCTGACACAGTTGATCACTGTTAACAGAGTCTAACCGAGTTGGTCAAACAGAGATTAAGAGACGGTCTTTCTTTGTGCAGAGTTAATTGACTTTACCAATCCCACAGTTCTCTCACCCAATCCCAAATGTTCCCCTTTTATACATCTAGACATTGATTAATAGTCATCAAATGTTTATCTTCCAACCTTAATTACTTGTTATTATTAGTCACCTCTTCAAATGCCACTCCAGATATTTTATGATCAGCTATTTCAGAAAAGTTATAACACTTCTGGAGCAGTTGAAACTTAAACCCAGGCCTCCTGGTACAGAGATAAGAATACCACTGCTGCACTGCATGAGTTCTCAAAAGCCACTCCATCTAAATCAGTGGAATTGCTCTTATCTGGATCTTTTCTAACTGCTCAGATTATCTCCTACAGTGGTTTATCTTCCTGTTCCCGCTTCTGGCCTGTTACCACTGATGTTACCTGAGGAACTATCCTCAGTTCTCTGCATTTCTCAGCTATACGTTGCACATGTTGTTTACATTTTTGGTGGTATGGAACTTAAGAGTCTTACTAATAAAAGAAACGTTTAATATATTTGCTGTTTTTGAATACATAACTGCAGTGAAGACAAGAAGCAAAATATTTGTTCATTACAGCCACCATCTCCTTATTATCAACTATTATCTCCCCATTCTCATTCTCAAGAGGACTAAGACTCACTTTACTTACTCTTTTCCTTGTTAAATACTGTAGAAAATCTTGATATTTATAATGTTTTCACTGTATATGATGCAAATTCATAAATGGACCGAAGACGATCATTTTTGGTCCTGACATTGTGCCATCAGATTACCATGGAAGGGTGAGGTATCTTAAAGGTTTGAGAAGGTGAAGCTAGCTGTTGCACACTGGAACTATACAGCAGCAACATTAGTGGTGGTAACCACGAGTAGAGTGCTACTGTCAAGCCAAAAAGCCATGGGCTTGCCTTGATTGTGTCTTGTTCACTTTGTTCCCAGCAGAACAGACCTATTGTCTCCCTTTCACACCTTTAGTTACACCCATTCTACATCTCTATTTCTCTTTCACCCCAACTAGCAACCATTTTGTCTTCTACACTGGGCCTGTACACCATCTTTTCCCCTCATCTCAAGACTCAAAACATTACTTCTTTTTCTATCCACAATTGCTGCATTTCCCAGCATTTTTTTGTGTTTGTTTTAGACTTCTAGTATTTGCAGTATTTTGCTTTTATTACGCTGAAGTCATTGTTTGCTGGAGTCCATCCCACTTCCTGGTAATAGTCTAAGTCTAAACCAAGCTATTATCGACCTTAAACACAGAAAGAACTGTGGAAGCTGTAAATCAGAAACAAAAACAGAAATTGCTGGAAAAGCTCAGCAGGTCTGGCAGCATCTGTGAAGAGAAATCAGAGTTAACATTTCAGTTCCAGTTCTGAGGAAGCGTCACTGGGCCTGAAATGTTAGCTCTTCGTTCTCTCCACAATTTCTGCCAGACCTGCTGAACTTTTCCAGCAATTTCTAATTTCTACCTTGTTGTAATATTGATCTTGAGATGAATTTCAACCACAAATCCATACCAGCAATAAAACTACCTTTTTTCACCTCTGCAATATCACTGACTGTCTCTGCTTCAACCCGTCCAGCATCAACACTCTCTCTCTAGTTTGGGATTGACTGATTGGATCGAAAGATCTGTTTCTGTGCTGTATGGCTCGAAGACTCTCATGCCTCATTAGTTCTGAACTTGACCATTCCGACCTAAAGCTGGCTGTTCTCCCAAATTCTACACTCTGTAAGTTTGAGATCTCCCCAAACTTTGCTGTCTATGATCTAACTCACAGCATTTCCCTCAACCACCACTATGTTTGTTACATTGATCAGGGTTGGATTCTAGTCATGTCTTGGTTTTAAAATTCCTATCTTTGTTTCCAGTTCCCACAATGTCTTAACCCCTTTTCCCTGCATCTCTGTATTTTTCTCCAGCTCCTTAACCATCTGAGATATCTACGCTCCTGTAACTCTGGCCCTTGGTACAATCTCAATTTTAATTGGTCCACTAATGGAGTGGCTACATCAATATAAGTTGTTGTTGGCTTTGCTCACACACCAAGAATGAATTTAAAAACTGGGCTTGAGGGCATTGTAATGTTGCAGTGAACTGCAATTAATAATGGTGCACTAATTCACTGGAATGTGATCCCATGAGGGTGAGGATGACAGGAAGCAACAAAATCCTCTTCCCTGTTAAAAGGTTGAGACTCTTTCCTTTTCACCCCAACCTACCAGATCCAGAGAATGAAATCCAGAAAACCATGTTGAACTTATTCGGTATTTGCCACCAGCTGTTCTGCCACAGTGGCAACTGTAAAAGGGAATGTTGTGCATTGTTTTCACTGTCTGTATTGCTGATTTCCATAGACTATATATATTTCATTGAGTATAAAATATTATTTTGGTAACTAAAGATAGTTATTGTTTTGTCATTGTTAGCTCATGAGGGAACAGGTTAAAGAACAGCTTCTTCCCTGCCATTATAAGACCACTGAAAAGACCTCTCTAACCTCAAATAATGTTGATCTTGTTTTGCGCACCTCCTGTGCAGCCATAACCCTGTGTGCCTTGTTCTGTCTAAGCACCCTGTGATCTGCCTGTTCTGTTTGCAAGACAAAACTTTTCACTGTACTTAGGTACATGTGACTACAGAAAATCATTCATCTCCTACAAAGTAGATTTGTCTTAGCTAACTTGTTGTAATAATTCAGTCATTACTTCTTTACAGGCAGAATACTGGCTGCATTTAATACCACTCATATGAAGCTATTCAGGCAAACCAGACACACATACTATTTCCTGTATTTACATAGCAATGTTAAATCATTGGCTCACACCACATTCTGACATAACTGATATTCTCATTCATTCCTCACCCAGGTAGACTCCCTTCATTTCCAACCTTTCAGTGTATGACAGCCTCTTATTTCTGCTAGTCTATGTGTAGTGGAGTCAGTAACCCAGTAGTTGTGACACTCCTACATTACAAGTGAAAGATTAAAAGTGACTCTGAGAGTATGCTAAGAGACAATAAGTGTAACCAGGCTACAGTTCATTCATAGAATCATAGAGATGTACAGCATGGACACAGACTCTTCGGTCCAACCCGTCCACGCCGACCAGATATCTCAACCCAATCTAGTCCCACCTGCCAGCACCCGGCCCATATCCCTCCAAACCCTTCCTATTCATATACCCATCCAAATGCCTTTTAAATGTTGCAATTGTACCATCCTCCACCACTTCCTTTGGCAGCTCATTCCATACATGCACCACCCTCTACGTGAAAAAGTTGCCCCTTAGGTCTCTTTTATATCTTTCTCCTCTCACCCTAAACTTATGCCCTCTAGTTCTGGACTTGCCCACTCCAGGGAAAAGACTTTGTCTATTTATCCTATCCATGCACCTCATAATTTTGTAAACCTCTATAAAGTCACCCCTCAGCCTCCGACGCTCCAGGGAAAACAGCCCCAACCTGTTCGGCCTCTCCCTATAGCTTAAATCCTCCAACCCTGGCAACATCCTTGTAAATCTTTTCTGAACCTTTCAAGTTTCACAACGTCTTTCCGATAGGAAGGAGACCAGAATTGCACGCAGTATCACAACAGTGGTCTAACCAATGTCCTGTACAGCCTCAACATGACCTCCCAACTCTGTACTCAATACTCTGACCAATTAAGGAAAGCATACCAAACACCTTCTTTACTATCTACCTGCGACTCCACTTACAAGGAGCTATGGACCTGCACTCCAAGGTCTCTTTGTTCAGCAACACTCTCTAGGACCTTACCATTAAGTGTATAAATCCTGCTAAGATTTGCTTTCCCAAAATGCAGCACCTCACATTTATCTGAATTAAACTCCATCTGCCACTTCTCAGCCCACTGCTCACCACAAACATACATACTAATGGGATGTTCTATCAGATCTCTTGCAATACTTACATTGATGAAGTCTCACAATGAATTTGCATTGCTTGGGAATTCAAAGCTTAATTGCTCCCTGTACCAGTATCGTATGGTGGATGGGGTAATCAGTTAACTAAGCCTCCAGTTAAAACAGCCTGTAGTTCACTCACATATCTGAGCTGCAGATTGATTCAAAAACAGGCCAGCTCCTCCTATAGCTGTGAAGATGCTCACAGCTTTAAGATTTTTACCACTGAGGGTCATTCAGAGGCACTACAGAATATTTCTGCAGTCATTCTGCTGTGCATGGTTAAACCCACAGAAACAGCAGAGGTCAGTTTGGCTGAATGGATTATTTCTAAGCTCTATATAACATTAAATGAATAACAAACCACACTAGTTGGACCTGACACATTTGTCCTGTTTCCCACAAGAATATCTTTGAGCATTACAAGTGTTTCCAAGTTGAACACATGAATGTCTACCCAAGACATGTGTTGTTTTCAATCATCCTGGAAATTTCACTTGATTCATGGAGGCATTTACAGCACAGAAGGAGGCTATTTGGCCCATTAAGTCCATGCTGGCTCCTCAAAGAGCAATCCAGTCAATCCTAGGTCTCTGCTTTATACCTGTAGCCCAGAAAATTTATGTTCTTCAGGTGCCCATATGATTTGTAATCCCTCTTTCTTCACCAGCCACATGGCAGTGTGTCCTAGATCATTACCATGCACTGCATAAAAGGCTGTACCTCCTATTTTGATCTGACAGTAATACTGAACAAATCAGGGGAGATTGATTGTGTTAGGGGACTGTTTAGTCTGAGGCACAGGCAGACGTTTCTGTGACCAGCAGCAAAAAACCAGCATGGTGTGTTGCCTCCCTGGTGCCATAATCAAGGATGTCTCAAAGAGGGTGCAGAATGTTCTCAAGGGTGAGAGGGACCAGCAGGAGGTCATTGTACACATTGGAACCACTGACATAGGAGGCATAAAGATGATATTCTGAAGGGAGAATATAAAGAGTTAGGCAGAATTTGAAAAGGAGGTCTTCAAGAGTATTAGTATCTGGATTATCCCCATGCTACGAGTTAGTGAGAGTAGGAATAGTGGGATAGAGCAGATCAATGCATGGCTGAGGAGCTGGTGTATGGGAGAAGAATTCACATTCTTGGATCATTGGAATGTCTTCTGGGGTAGGCTGGTAGGTATAGGGAATGCTAGATGACTAAAGAAATTGAGGGTTTGGTTAAGAAAAAGAAGGAAGCATATGTCAGGTATAGACAGGATAGATCGAGTGAATCCTTAGAAGAGTATAAAGGAAGTAGGAATATACTTAAAAGGAAAATCAGGAGAGCAAAAAGGGAACATGAGATAGCTTTGGCAAATAGAATTAAGGAGAATCCGAATAGTTTTTACAAATATATTAAGGACAAAAGGGTAACTAGGGAGAGAATAGGGCCCCTCAAAGATCAGCAAGGCGGCCTTTGTGTGGAGCCACAGAAAATGGGGGAGATATTAAATGAATATTTTGCTTCAGTATTTACTGTGGAAAAGGATATGGAAAATATAGACTGTAGGGAAATAGATGGTGACATCTTGCAAAATATCCAGATTACAGAGGAGGAAGTGCTGGATGTCTTGAAACGGTTAAAGGTGGATAATTCCCCAGGACCTGATCAGGTGTACCCGAGAACTCTGTGAGAAGCTAGAGAAGTGATTGCTGGGCCTCTTGCTGAGATATTCGTATCATCGATAGTCACAGGTGGGGTGCCGGAAGACTGGAGGTTGGCAAACGTGGTGCCACTGTTTAAGAAGGGCAGTAAAGACAAGCCAGGGAACTATAGACCGGTGAGACTGACCTCGGTGGTGGGCATGTTGTTGGAGGGAATCCTGAGGGACAGGATGTTCATGTATTTGGAAAGGCAAGGACTGATTCGGGATAGTCAACATGGCTTTGTGCGTGGGAAATCATGTCTCACAAACTTGATTGAGTTTTTTGAAGAAGTAACAAAGAGGATTGATGAAGGCAGAGCAGTAGATGTGGTCTATATGGACTTCAATAAGGCGTTCGACAAGGTTCCCCATGGGAGACTGATTAGCAAGGTTAGATCTCATGGAATACAGGGAGAACGAGCCATTTGGATACAGAACTGGCTCAAAGGTAGAAGACAGAGGATGGTGGTGGAGGGTTGTTTTTCAGACTAGAGGCCTGTGGCCAGTGGAATGCCACAAGGATCGGTGCTGGGTCCTCTACTTTTTGTCATTTACATAAATGATTTGGATGCGAGCATAAGAGGTACAGTTTGTAAGTTTGCAGATGACACCAAAATTGGAGGTGTAGTGGACAGCGAAGAGGGTTACCTCAGATTACAACAGGATCTGGACCAGATGGGCCAATGGGCTGAGAAGTGGCAGATGGAGTTTAATTCAGATAAATGCAAGGTGCTGCATTTTGGGAAAGCAAATCTTAGCAGGACTTATACACTTAATGGCAGAGTCCTAGGGAGTGTTGCTGAACAAAGAGACCTTGGAGTGCAGTTTTGTAGCTCCTTGAAAGTGGAGTTGCAGGTAGATAGGATAATGAAGAAGGCATTTGGTATGCTTTCCTTTATTGGCCAGAGTATTGAGTACAGGAGTTGGGAGGTCATGTTGCAGCTGTACGGGACATTGGTTAGGCCACTGTTGGAATATTGCATGCAATTCTGGTCTCCTTCCTATCGGAAGGATGTTGTGAAACTTGAAAGGGTTCAGAAAAGATTTACAAGGATGTTGCCAGGATTGGAGGACTTGAGCTACAGGGAGAGGCTGAACAGGCTGGAGCTGTTTTCTCTGGAGCGTCGGAGGTTTACAAAATTATGAGGGACATGAATAGGATTAATAGGCAAAGTCTTTTCCCTGGGGTTGGGGAATCCAAAGCTCGAGAGCATAGGTTTAGGATGAGAGGGGAAAGGTATAAAAGAGACCTCAGGGGCAACTTTTTCATGCAGAGGGTGGTACGTGTATGGCATGAGCTGCCAGAGAAAGTGGTGGAGGCTGGTACAATTGCAACATTTAAGAGGCATTTTGATGGGTATATGAATAGGAAGGGTTTGGAGGGATGTGGGCCGGGTGCTGGCAGGTGGGACTAGATTGGGTTGGGATATCTGTTCAGAATGGACAGGCTGGACCGAAGGGTCTGTTTCCATGCTGTACATCTCTATGACCTGTACAAGAAGAACGGATTGCACCTGAATTGGAAGGGAACTAATCTATTGGCAGGGAGATTTGCTAGAGTTGCTCGGGAGAATTTAAACTAGTAAGATGGGGGAGGGTGGGACCCAGGGAGATAGTGAGGGAAAAGATCAATCTAAGACTGGTACAGTTGAGAAAAGAAACAAGTCAAACGGTTAGGGCAGGCAGTGACAAAGCAGAGAACAATGTTGGATTGATAAAGTGCATTAATTTCAATGCAAGAGGCCCAGCAGAGAAGGCAGATGAACTCAGGACATTGTTAGGAACATGGGACTGGGATATCATAGCAATTACAGAAAATGGCTCAGGGATGGACAGGACTGGCAACTTAATGTTCCAGGATACAAATGCTACAGGAAGGTCAGAAAGGTAGGCAAAAGAGAAGGGGGAGTGGAGTTGTTGATAAGGGATAGCATTACAGCTATACTGAGGGAGGACATTTTGGGAAATACATCCAGGGAAGTTATTTAGGTGGAACTGAGAAATAAGAAAGGGATGATCACCTATTGGGTTTGTATTGTAGACCCCCTAATAGTCAGCGGGAAATTGAGAAACAAATTTGTAAGGAGATGTCAGTTATCTGTAAGAATTATAGGGTGGTTATGGTTTATCTTTCCAAACATAGACTGGGACTGCCACAGTGTTAAGGGTTTAAATGGAAAGAAATTTGTTAAGCGTGTAAATGAAAATTTTTTGATTCAGTACGTGGGTGTACCTACAAGAGAAGGTGCAAAACTTGACCTACTCTTGGGAAACAAGGCAGGGCAGGTGATTGAGGTGTCGGTGGGGGAGCACTTTGGGGCCAGCGACCATAATTCTATTGGTTTTAAAATAGTGATGGAAAAGGATAGACGAGATTTATCATTTTTAAAAGCTGATTGAGGGCAGATGTTTGCAGGTAAAAGGATGGCCGGAAAATGGGAAGCCTTCAGAAATGAGATGACGAGAGTCCAGAAACAGTATATTCCTGTCAGGGTGAAAGGGAAGGCTGGTAGGTATAGGGAATTCTGGATGACTAAAGAAATTGAGGGTTTGGTTAAGAAAAAGAAGGAAGCATATGTCATATATAGACAGGATAGATCGAGTGAATCCTTAGAAGAGTATAAAGGCAGTAAGAGTATACTTAAGAGGGAAATCAGGAGGGCAGAAAGGGTATGTGAGATAGCTTTGGCAAATAGAGTTAAGGAGAATCCAAAGGGTTTTACAAGTACATTGAGGACAAAAGGGAACTAGGGAGAGAATAGGGCCCCTCAAAGATCAGCAAGGCGGCCTTTGTATGGTGCCGCAGGAGATGGGGAAGATACTGAACGAGTATTTTGCATCAGTGTTTATTGTGGAGAAGGACATGGAAGATATAGAATGTATCTTGAAAATTGTCCATATTACAGAGGAGGAAGTGCTGGACATCTTGAAACGCATAAAAGTGGATACATCCCCAGGACCTAATCAGCTGTACCCTGTAAGTCTGTGGGAAGCTAGGGAAGTGATTGCTGGGCCTTTTGCTGAGATATTTTTATAATTGATAGTCACAGGTGAGGTGCTGGAAGACTGGAGGTTGGCAAACGTGATGCCACTATTTAAGAAAGGTGGTAAGAACAAGCCAGGGAACTATAGACCGGTGAGCCTGACGTCGGTGGTGGGCAGGTTGTTGGAGGGAGTCCTGAGGGACAGGATGTACATGTATTTGGAAAGGCAAGGACTGATTCGGGATAGTCAACATGGCTTTGTGCATGAGAAATCATGTCTCACAAATTTACTTGAGTTTTTTGAGGAAGTAACAAAGAGGATTGATGAGGGTAGACGGTAGACGTGACCTACATGGACATCAGTAAGGCGTTTGGCAAGGTTCCCCATGGGCGACTGGTTAGCAAGGCTGGAACTAGCCATTTGGATACAGAACTGGGTCAAAGGTAGAAGCTAGAAAGTGGTGGTGGAGGGTTGTTTTTTTCCAATGGAGAGCCACAAGGATCGGTGCTGGGTCCACTACTTTTTGTCATTCAAAAAAATGATTTGGATGTGAGCATCAGAGGTATAGTTAATTAGTTTGGAGATGACACCAAAATTGGAGGTGTAGTGGACAGCAAAGAAGGATACCTCAGATTACAACGGGATCTTGACCAGATGGGCCAATGGGCTGAGAAGTGGCAGATGGAGTTTAATTCAGATAAATGCGAGGTGCTGCATTTCGGGAAAGCAAATGACTTATACACTTAATGGTAAGATCCTGAGGAGTGTTGCTGAACAAAGACACTTTGGAGTGCAGGTTCATAGCTCCTGGAAAGTGGAGTCGCAGGTAGATAGGATAGTGAAGAAGGCGTTTGGTATGCTTTCCTTTATTGGTCAGAGTATTGAGTACAGGAGTTGGGAGGTCATGTTGTGGCTGTACAGGACATTGATTCGGTCACTATTGGAAGATTGCATGCAATTCTGGTCTCCTTCCTATTGGAAGGATGTTGTAAAACTTGGAAGGGTTCAGAAAAGATTTACAAGGATGTTGCCAGGTTTGGAAGATTTGAGCTATAGGGAGAGGCTGAATAGGCTGGGGCTGTTTTCCCTGGAGCGTCGGAGGCTGAGGGGTAACCTTATAGAGGTTTATAAAATCATGAGGGGCTTGGATAGGGTAAATAGACCTATTTCCCTGGGGTGGGAGAGACCAGATCTAGAGGGCTTGGCTTAGTCCAACAGGTTTAATTGGAAGCACTAGCTTTTGGAGCGCTGCTCCTCATCAGGTGGTTATTTTTGCAATTTGCCTTCTTTGGTGGTCAGTCACTGAACATAATCACAATGCAGACAATGTACTTTGAACTGAGGAAGTTAAACATGAACATTGGAATATGAAACCGCCTATGAAGCTCTTAACAAAATTATTCTCTTAGAGAAATTTAAAAACTCACTACCTTCTGTCATAAGAAGGACAGCACTGTGGCTCAGTGGTTAGCACTGCTGCCTCACAACTGCAGGGAACCCGGTTTGATTCCAGCCTTGGACAACTGTCTGCGTGGAGTTTGCACATTTTCCCCATGTCTGCATGGGTTTCCTGTTTCCTCCCACAGTGCAAAGATTTTGCAGGTTAGGTGGATTGGCCATGCTAAATTGCCCCTAGAGTCCAGTTTTGTGCAGGCTAGGTGGGTTAGACATAGGAAATGCAGGGTTACAGTGTTAGGATGAGTCTGGGTGGGATACTGTTCGGAGCAGTGATGTGGAATTGATGGGCTGAATGGCCTTCTTTCATACTGTAGGGATTCTGTAAAGAACTCATGTTGAAGACTGAAGAGTTGCAACTGCTAGAAAGGCAGCCATAATGGCTGAGGATTATGAGTTAATCCATAAAACCAAACCTTTCTTCCAATACCCTCACAAATTGAAAATGGATAGAAAATGGGAAAGGAAAGGAAGTAACCAAAGTTAGGAATAGAGAGCTGGGAATGCTGCAGTGCCTGTTCCTCAGATCAGAAGGGAAAGTCCTGAGGGTGAAAATCAAAAGCTGAGGTGATTCCATGATAAGAAGGTGGGACATGTTCATTCAGAATGCTGGCAGTTAATTGGGAAACCCACAGAAGTTATTGGAGTTTGTAGGATTCAGTCCAAATAGGGAATTCAAATGAAAAATGTCACAGATCAGATTGTAGCCGTAACTACAATTAAGAGAGTACAGGTAAACATGGCTGTGAATGCAGAAGAAGTTCATACTTAGCATAAATGAAAGATATAAAGGGTTTTTATCTGAAAGGGCAATAACTCTTTTTTCCACAAACAAGCCCATAACTATGCTCTGAGATAAATTGGATACTCAAACTCTCTTGCTGGGCATAAGTGAGAACTCAATGCATGCCAAAGTGTTAGTAAATGGAATAGGTGGTGATTATCTCCCTGAATCCTTGTTCAAAGTTCACCTGGAATGTAACTTGTTAACAGGTCTGGTGGTGGTTGGGGTAGTTAGGAAATTACCTATGAATGGAGTTGATATAACTCTGAGAAATGATATAGCAGGAGTGAAAATTATAGGGCCTATATAATCATAGAAAGTCCAGTTGAGGTTACGGAGGTGGAACAGTTGTAAGAACAAGTTCCACGTGTGCTTCCATTGTGTGTGGGGGCCAGAGCAATTGCAAAACAAGGTCTGCCAATAGAGCTGACATGATATCTCAAGCAGATGTTAGGGGAGCGAAAACTCTATTTATAAACAATGGTGAAAATTCAAAGGAAGTGTTTAGCATGTCATCATGAATTGACGCTCAGGTAGCAGATCCAGAGTTAAGTCAGTTAGCACAAACAATGCACATTGAAGCTGAGACTTGTTGCAGTAGAAATGTAAGAACTGTAGATTTCCTCAGACACCTGTGGATAAAGAACAGACAATTGTTTATCAAGTAGTGGTACCATCCAGATATTTAAGGAGTAGCACATGAAATTCCAAAAGCAGGAGATAGAAGACTATGGGAAATGCAGGCACCAATAACCAGGTATTTTACATGTTCAGGACTTCATAAAGATTTGGTCCATTCTGTAAACCCTGTGGTAGGGAATCACTCAGTATGTAATTAAACCAGCTCCTTTGAAAGCCAAACCAGTTTTGAGGAAGCATTCAGTCAGCTGTGAGTAGTTTGTGTAGGACCATCATCGAAAACAAAAGCAGGTCATTAGTATATCCTCACAGTTATGGGCATGAGAACCTGATTTCCAGAAACTCTTCTTTTAAGGACAACTAGAGCTTGGGTAATAGTGAAAAGTTTAAATGTGTTTTTTACTTGTTGTGGACTACCAACTGAGGAAAAATCTGATCAGGGTTTGAACTTTATGTTGAAAGTTTTCCTGGATGTCATCAGCTGTTTGGGTCGAAAACAGTCGAAGCTGACTGTGTATCATTCACAAACACAGGGAACTTTGGAGAAATAGCATCAGATTCTCAAAAACAGGAGTAAATCATATTGTAAACAAGTACCCCCAGGATTGGGACAAAGGGTGAAACTTATTATCTGCAACAAGAGATTCACCAACTGAATCCTCTGGGATTCAGACCATTTGAATTGATTTATGGCCATGATATTAAAAATCAAGTAAACCTGTAATATTGGGTCACAGGACCACGTTGGGCAGCACAAACTAATTGCCTGGAAAATTGCCCAGATCAAAATGAAAGAAGGACACAAGAAGATTCTAACGCGAGACAACGCAGCACTGTTGGAAGGTTGACGCTGAGGAGGCGCCGCACTGTCGGAGGGTCAAACCTGAGGGCAATCTCAGAATCAGGACTGTCAGAAGTGCCAACTTTTGAGATGAGACTTTAAACCAAGATCCCGCCAGATCTCTCAAGAGAATATTGTGAATAAAATCCCACCGCCCCAATTAGTAAATGCGCGGGGAGTGGAGTGGGCTGTCCCTCTGGACCCAGCATCTAATGTTTCTATTTCTCAGAAACTTTCAAAGCTGTACAGCGTTTGGAATGAAAGGGCGGTGTTTGGCTGTAACTCAAATCTAGGGGCAGGGAGAATACATACCCTCTGCTCGCTCTTATTCAGCACGTCCCGATGAATAGGTTTGTCACTGACGCCTGAACAGGAAGAGGAGAAACAGTGTAGGAGCATCTCTGTGTCCCAATCACCATGAAGCTGTACAGACTGACACTCCTCCTGACACTCAGCGTGCTGGCTGATATAGGTTTGCTTTCTCTTCTCAGTGATCTTGTTTTTTCCTGCATTCGCAAACTCAGTCTTCTTCAGTGGCTCCTCTATGACCTCTTCAGTTGGTGCAAGGCGCTGTCCAAACGCAGGTTTATCCTTTGGTTGTTATTAGAAATTGCTGGAAAATTAATTGGAAGCTGCTGACTTTTCAGGACACAGGGAATGCAACGGGTCTGTGGAGGCAGGGTCAGGGTTATAATGCTTTCCCTCCTGGTTTTAATTTCATAATATTCCAGCCGCATTTTAATTTTTGCTTTCTCTCTGTTAGTGTTTTAACTGTTCGGTCCAGTCTCACTGTTTGCTTAGAAGGCTAGGTGTGAGAACGTTTCTGTAGAGTGTTGTGGGCGCTATATCAGTGAAAGTTGTTCTTGTAAAGTGGTTGCACTCTGGGAGGGAGGGGCATTAGTTGGGGTAGCTGACGCCTGGAGAAAGAGTCAATCCTGCCCAGTTTTGCATTGATTTTACGAGCCATTTGCAATTCCCCCGTCACTGAGTGATGTTCCTGACTGAGGTTTCTCTTCATTCCTGCTGCAAGCAGAGATGCGAATCCCACTCCAATCGCTCTGCGTCGTTATTACATTTAAAATTACCAGCCAAACACAATGTTCTTTACATCCTTAAGCCCAATCCTAATGTATTAAACATGGTTCATCACACACTTCCAGCAAGCTTCTTTGAAACCAAAACTAATCGCGAGAGTGAGAGAGAAAGAAACAGACAGCGATAACAAGACAGTGAGAGACATTTGGAATTAAAAGTGAGACACGGAGAGAGAAAGAGACAGATGGACCACAAAACAGTAAAATATCAGTAATATTTGGAAATAAATGAATGAACTGGAGGCCTGTTCTGAAGTTTACCAGAGGAGCCAGACTAATAATATTATACTGTGTTTAAAACTGAGAAAGCCAGTAGAGAGAGACATGAAGAGGGAAAAAGAAAACGTGAGAGAAAGAAGCAAAGTGTGAGAGAGAAAAACCAGAGAGAAACAGTCAGAGAGAGACCAAAAGAACTATGAATCAGAAACAAAAACAGAAGTTGCTTTAAGTTGCTCGAAAAGCTCAGCTGGTCTGGCAGCATCTGTGAAGACAAATCAGAGTTATATATTCTGTGAAATGTCTACCGGACCTGAAACGTTAATTCTGATTTCTCTCCACAGATGTCAGACCTGCTGAGCTTTTCCAAAACTGGGTGTAGGTTTGCTCGCTGAGCTGGAAGGTTCATTTTCAGAAGTTTCGTCACCATACTAGGTAACATCTTCAGTAGTATGGTGACGAAATGTCTGAAAATGAACCTTCCAGCTCAGTGAGCAAACTTACATCCAGAACATCAACCTGAGCTACAAATCTTCTCAAAGGATTTCCAACACTTTCAGTTTTTGTTTCTAAAGAGAGAGGTGCATAAACAGATCGAGAGAGGCACTGAGAGTGAGACATAAATCCACATTGAGAGAAAGTGCCGACAGTGCAGCACTGCCTCAGCACTGATCCTGTGACAGTGCCTGCTCCCTCAGCGCTCACCCTCCAACAGTGTGGCACTCCCTCAGTGCTGACCCTCTGACAATGCCTGCTCCCTCAGCACTGACCCTCTGATAGTGCAGCACTGCTTCAGCACTGGCCATCCAACAGTGCGGTGCTCCCTCACATCAACCCTCCCACAGTGTGGACCTCCCTCAGCACTGTCCTGTGACAGTGCAGCGCTCCCTCTTTACTGACCCTATGACAGTGCAGCACTTCCTCAGTACTAACCTGCTGACAGTGCAGTGCTCTCTCAGTACTGGCTGTCTGACAGTGCAGCATCCGCTCAGCACTCACCCTTGGATAGTGGGCACTCCCTCAATCGGGCAGCTGTTCCTCAATTACCGAGCTCTTATTATTCAGTTGAGGATTAAGGGATGAGGGAGATTGCTCCACTTTCGTCCTGCCACATGCATAACTTTCAAATTGAATGGCTGTAACAACAAGCCCCATCTAAACAGTCTGAAATTTTTGTCCTTAAATTTCTCCGCAAATGTCAATGGGTTATGATCAGTGTATATGATTGTCTCAGACCATTCATGTTGAATATGCAGATTGTCTTGGGGTGATTTTCCTGTAAATGTATAATTGCTGACATTGTGTGCGTTTCTGTATTTCAGATGTACCAGTGCCTGCTTCATATATTGTGAGTTTCAAGATTTAGCTTTCTTTATTGGTGATGCAAATTTGTTTGTTTTGACTGTATTATGGACTAGGCCACAACCATTCAAAACATTTCAAGAAAGTAACCCAGACTCTAACTTTGCTAGTTGTTTTAAGCATGTGTAATGCAGATATTTCAGGGTATGCAGTTGGTCAACCCACATAGTTTTAAACAAAACAATATCCAAAGACGGCTTCATTTTAAAACCCTTTAGTCCAAAATTGTTAGTACTCTGTAACACACACATGCATGCATTACATTGACAATAAACATGCAAACACACACAACTACATTCTGTTTTAGTCTGTTTTACTCCTGCCACTGAACGCCTCCGTTTCTCATTCAAGTTTCGACAATGCATCGTTAATCACATTTTCTCATCCTGCCATATGCAGAATTTTCAAATTGAATAGCTGTAACAACAAGCCCCCATCTAAACAGTCTGGAATATCTGTCCTTAAATTTCTCCACAAACATCAATGGGTTATGATCAGCGTATATGATTTTCTCAGATACATTATTGGTAACATAAACATTGAAATGTCATAATGCCAACACTAAGCTTAAAGTCTCTTTCTCAAACTTTGAATATTTCTACTGATGAATGTTCACTTTCCTGGAGAAATACCCAATAGGTCTTTCTATCTTCTTGTCGTCTTCCTGCGACAGCACAGCACCGACACTTGTATCACTTGTGTGAGATAGCCACCTTGACTGGTTTTGCGTAATTAGATATGGCTAATACTGGGACAATGGTTAACACAGCTTTCAAATGCCTTTCGACAGTCTGCTGAAATTTGGCTGAAATTTCTTGCCTTTCATTAACAATTCTGTGAGTGGAGCAGCCACACTGCTAAAATTTGGTATGAATTTTTGATAAAATCCACTCAATCCCAGGAACTGTAGTACTGCTGTTTTTGTCAGCGGTATGGGAAACTCCCCAAATATCTTTGATTTTGCATCCTGGGTGTCCATTTGTCCATGCCCAATAATATGTTCCAGGAAGGTGACTTGGGCTTTGGCAAGTTCACGTTTAGCAAGGTTTATCATCAAGCCTGCCTTCCGAAATCGATCAAGTAAGTCTGATAAATGTTGCAAATGTTCCTTCCATGTGTGACTAAAAATCACCAGGTCATCTGTGTGTGTGTATATATATATATATATATATATGTGTATATATATATATATATATATATATATATAAAATACAACAGAATTGGGTAATCCGGCAATGACCTTATTGATCAGTCTCTGACATGTGGCTGGCACATTTTTCATACCAAATGGCATGACATTAAACTGATGCAGTCCATTCGGTGTTACAAAAGCCAAAATTGTCTTCAAGCTTTCTGACAAACGTACCTGCGAGTATCGTCTGAGCAAGTCCAACTTAGAAATATAAGTAGATTGTCCAACCTTTTCAACACAGTCTTCCAAACATGGAATCGGATATGTAGCAGTCTTTGCAACTGCTTTGACTTTATGATAGTCCACATATAACCATTGGCTACCATCTGGTTTGGTACCATTACTATGGGTGAGCTCTAGTCACTGTAACTCACTTTGATTGTATCGTCTTGGAGCATGCGTTCAATCTCCTTTTGATCCTGTGCCAACTTTGGAGGGTTTTACCTAAAAGACTATTGCTTTATTGGAACAGCATCTCCTATATCTACATCATACATAATTAGGTTAGTACTTCCAAGCTTATTTCCACATAACTCTTTCAGGTCATTTCAATTTTCCTCTGGAAGGTAACTCAATAATTTATCTCAATTTTTGACAAATTCATCATTGTCCAATTTAATTTGAAGATTATCCAATTCAGAATCCTCTGAACTTGGTTCTTCCCACTGTGCTGTAACCAATGACACACTCTCCTCTTGCTTTCCTTCCCTGCCAAAATATCTTTCGAGCATATTCGCATGACACAGTCTGTGATATTTCTTTCTGTCTGGAGTCCTTATCAAATAGTTCACCTCACCTAATTTCCTATCGACTTAATAAGGTCCACTAAACCTTGCTTTTAAAGGTTCACCTATCATTGGAAATAGCACTAACACCTAATCTCAGATAGCAAAATTGTGAGTCTTTGATTCCTCATCTGTTTCCTGTTTCATTGTATGCCGTGATATTTTTAAATGCTGTCTAGCCAACTCCCCTGCTCTATTTAATTGTTCCTGAAAATTTGACACGTAGTTCAAATATGCGATCTCTGAATTCTGACTTACAAATTTCTCCTTAGTGAATTTTAACAGTCCTCTCACTTCATGCCCAAAACCTAATTCAAATGGACTGAATTTGTTTGATTCATTTGGAGCATCTCTGATCACAAAAAGCACAAATGAAATTCCCTTATCCCAGTCAGTTAGATAGTCTTGATTATAAGCCCTCAACGTGATCTTTAATGTCTTTAAAGGTCTTTAATGTCCAATGCCACCTTTCTAGCACTCCCTGCGATCCTGGATGGTACACAGTAGATTTGAATTATTTTATTCCTAAGTTGTCCATAACTTCCTTGAATACTTTTGATGTAAAGTTTGACTTTTGACCTGATTGTATCTCTGTGTGTAGTCCATATATAGTGAAAAATTTGGGTAATTCCTCTACGATCCCTTTAGCTGTGATATTGCATTATGGAACAGCCTCTGGAAATCTAGTGGACACATCCATTATTAATTACAAATACTGATTTCCACTTGTTTTAGGTAGTGGTCTGATGCAATCAATTAAGACTCTTGTAAAAGGTTCCTCAAATGCAGGAATAGGTATTAAAGGTGCGGCTTTTATTACTGCCTGCGGTATTCCAATTACCTGACATGTACGATATGTCTGGCAAAATTGAGCTACAGCTGAAAATGTGTTGCTGGAAAAGCGCAGCAGGTCAGGCAGCATCCAAGGAGCAGGAGAATCAACGTTTCGGGCATGAGCCCTTCTTCAGGAACATCAGGACCATCAGGAAAATTCAGCAACATCCTTGTGCAGTTCAGGCCAGTAAAAATGATTTTGAATTTTAGCTTGAGTTTTTCTCACTCCTAAATGACCTCCTGGCAGTAGCTCACATGCCACACACAATACCTCCTTTCTATAACCCACTGGCAATGCAACTTGATGAAATTCTGCCCATTTGTCATCTGCCTGAATACGTGATGGTCTCCATTTCCTCATCAAGACATCATTTTGAAGATAATAACTTTCAGGGATACATTTGGATTCTTTTTCTGTGTACGCTGTTTGACACAGTTGCTTTAAATTTTAATCTTTCTGTTGTAGCTATAATTTATCTGAGCTAAAGATGTCTGCTGTGTCAGCTATCTATTCCTGCTTTGTCTCCACCATTTGATCAAACAGGGTCTCTGGTAATTCCACTTCAATTTTCTTATCTGTACTCTTTGATCTCTTCTGTTTCAACTGGTGACTTTGTGACCTCGTTACCATGCAGTCAGGAAAAATCCCAGGATGTGTGTCCTGCAATAGTTCAGTTGCCTGAGTTTCCGCTAGCGTTCCGAACACAGTAGGCAGCAGTCCTACCTGTGAACCAACTATATCATTAGTAAGGACAAATTGTATTTCTGGAGCTGAGAGTTTGTCCGGTATTCCTCTGAAAAATTCTCCACTCTTCACTGGAAACTTTAACCTCACACTTTACATAATTTACCAGAGCGGCGAGGAGAGAAGGAGAGGTGAAGCGAGGGCTGCCGGGAAGGGTGAGTTTTCCCGCATTAAAAGGAACTTACCTCGGGAGTCAGGCCTCCATTTGCTGAGAGGTGTGAGGGAGGAGCGAAGGACTTCTGGGAAGACATATATTTGTGTGGTTGTGTTGTCTGAATCACTACTCGGGTAGTGTCTCCCACCCATCCTCACCCTCGAACCAAAACAAAAGGTTCTGTGCACCAGATTGGTAAGGTGATGAGTTTATGTTTTGTTCCTTATTTTTTCAACAGTGTCTTTGGGGATTTAGAATAGTGGGAATGGAGGTTAGGGCAGTTGAATGTTCCTCCTGCAGAATGTGGGAGGTAAGGGTCACCACTACTGACCCTGCTGACTACATCTGCGGGAAGTTCACCCAACTCCAGTTCCTCGAAAACCACGTTAGGGAACTGGAGCTGGAGCTGGATGAACTTCGGATCATTCGGGAGGCGGAGGGGGTTATTGAGAGGAGTTACAGGAAGGTAGTCACTCCTAAGGTACAAGAAAAAGGCAGATGGGTTACAGTCAGGGGACGGAAAGGGAATCGGCAGGCAGTGCAGGGGTCCCCTGTGGCCATTCCCCTCAACAATAAATATACCATTTTGGATACTGTTGGGGGGAACGACATACCAGGGGAAAGCAGTGGGGCACAGGACTCTGGTACAGAGTCTGTCCCTGCTGCTCAGAAGGGAAAGGGGAAGAGGAGCAGAACAGTAGTCATTGGGGACTCCATAGTTAGGGGGACAGATAGGAGGTTCTGTGGGGAAGAGAGAGAGACTCACGTTTGGTGTGTTGCCTCCCAGGTGCCAGGGTTCATGATGTCTCTGATCATATTTTTGGGATCTTTAAGGGGGAGGGGAAGCAGCCCCAAGTTGTGGTCCACATAGGCTCCAACGACATAGGTAGGAAGAGCGATGGGGATTTAAGGCAGCAATTCAGGGAGCTAGGATGGAATCTTAGAGCTAGGACGAACAGAGTTGTTATCTCTGGTTTGTTGCCTGTGCCACGTGCTAGTGAGGCAAGGAATAGGGAGAGAGAGGAGTTGAACATGTGGCTATAGGGATGGTACAGGAGGGAGGGTTTTGGATTCTTCGATAATTGAGGCTCTTCCGATAATTGAGTAAGTGGGACTGCTACAAACAGGATGGTCTTCATCTGAACCAGAGGGGACCAAAATCATGGGGGGGGGGGGGGGGGAGTGGAGAGAGAACATTCGCTAAGGCTATTGGGTGGGTTTAAACTAATCCAGCAGGGGGATGGGAACCAAAATTGTAGTTCAAGTATAGAAAAGGTTGAGAGTAGGGAGGTCCGAAATCAAGTTTCACGGACGCAAGATGGCATCAGCAAGCAAGAAGTTGCTTTGAAGTGTGTCTACTTCAACACCAGGAGCATCCAGAATAAGGTGGGTGAACTTGCAGCATGGGTTGGTACCTGGGACTTCGATGTTGTGGCCATTTCTGAGACATGGATAGAGCAGGGACAGGAATGATTATTGCAGGTTCCAGGATTTAGATGTTTCAGTAAGAACATAGAAGATGGTAAAAGAGGGGGAGGTGTGGCATTGTTGGTCAAGGACAGTATTACAGTTGCAGAAAGGATGTTTAGGGACTCATCAACTGAAGTAATATGGGCTGCGGTTAGAAACAGGAAAGGAGAGGTCACCCTGTTGGGAGTTTTCTATAGGCCTCCAAATAGTTCCAGAAATGTAGAGGAAAGGACAGCAAAGATGATTCTCGATAGGAGTGAGAGAGACAGGGTAGTTGTCATGGGGGACTTTAACTTTCCAAATATTGACTGGGATCACTACAGTACGAGTACTATAGATGGGTCAGTTTTTGTCCAGTGTGTGCAGGAGGGCTTCCTGACACAGTATGTAGTCAGGCCAACATGGGGCGAAGCCACTTTAGATTTGGTACTGGGTAATGAGCCCGACCAGGTGTTAGACTTGGAAGTAGGTGAGCACTTTGATGATAGCGATCACAATTCTGTTACGTTTACTTTAGTGATAGAAAGGGATAAGTGTATACCACTGGGCAAGAGTTACAGCTGGGGGAATGGAAATTGCAATGTGATTAGGCAAGATTTAGGAAGCATAGGTTGGGGAAGGGAACTGCAGGGGATGGGCACATTAGAAATGTGGAGCTTATTCAAGGAAAAGCTCCTGTGTGTCCTAGATAAGTATGTACCTGTCAGGCAGGGAGGAAGCTGTAGAGCGCAGGAACCGTGGTTTATGAAGGAAGTGGAATCTCTGGTCAAGAGGAAGAAGGCGGCTTATGTTAGGATGAGATGTGAAGGCTCAGTTAGGGCGCTTGAGGGTTACAAGGTAGCCAGGAAAGACCTAAAGAGAGAGCTCAGAAGAGCCAGGAGGAAACATGAGAAGTTGCTGGCAGATAGGATCAGGGTAAACCCTAAGGCTTTCTATAGGTATTTAAGGAATAAAAGAATGATGAGAGTAAGATTAGGGCCAATCAAGGATAGTCGTGGGAAGTTGGGTGTGGAGTCAGAGGAGATAGGGAAAGCACGAAATGAATATTTTTCGACAGTATTCACTCTAGAAAACGACAATGTTGTCGAAGAGAATACTGAGATACAGGCTACAAGACTAGGTGGGATTGAGGTTCACAAGGAAGAGGTATTAGAAATCCTGCAGAGTGTAAAAATAGATAAGTCCCCTGGGCCGGATGGGATTTATCCTAGGATCCTCTGGGAAGCCAGGGAGGAGATTGCCGAGCCTTTTGCATTGATCTTTAAATCGTCGTTGTCTACAGGAATAGTGCCAGAAGACTGGAGGATAGCAAATGTGGTTCCCCTGTTCAAGGAGAGTAGAGACAACCCTGGTAATTATAGACCACTGAGCCTTACTTCAGTTGTTGGTAAAGTGTTGGAAAAGGTTATAAGAGATAGGATTTATAATCACCTAGAAAAGAATAATTTGATTAGGGATAGTCAGCATGGTTTTGTGAAGGGTAAACCGTGCCTCACAAACCTTATTGAGTTCTTTGAGAAGGTGACCATACAGGTAGATGAGAGTAAACCAGTTGATGTGGTGTATACGGATTTCAGCAAGGCATTCGATAAGGTTCCCCACAGTAGGCTATTGTACAAAATGCAGAAGAATGGGATTGTGGGATATATAGCAGTTTGGATCAGTAATTGGCTTGCTGAAAGAGGACAGAGGGTGGTGGTTGATGGGAAGTGTCCATCCTGAAGTCCAGTTACTAGTGGTGTACTGCAAGGGTCAGTGTTGGGTCCACTGCTGTTCGTCATTTTTATAAACGACCTGGATGAGGGCGTAGAAGGGCGGGTTAGTAAATTTGCAGATGACACTAAGGGCGGTGGAGTTGTGGATAGTGACGAAGGATGTTGTAGGTTACAGAGAGACATAGATAAGCTGCAGAGCTGTGCTGAGAGTTGGCAAATGGAGTTTATTGCAGACAAGTGTGAGGTGATTCACTTTGGTCGGAGTAACTGGAATGCAAAGTACTGGGCTGATGGTAAGCTTCTTGGTAGTGTAGATGAGCAGAGGGATCTCGGTGTCCATGTACACAGATCCTTGAAAGTTGCCACCCAGGTTGACAGGGTTGTTAAGAAGGCATACTGTGGTTTAGCTTTTATTAATAGAGGGATCGAGTTCCGGAACCATGAGGTTATGTTACAGTTGTACAAAACTCTGGTGCGGCCGCACCTGGAGTATTGTGTACAGTTCTGGTCACTGCATTATAAGAAGGATGTGGAAACTTTGTTACCTGGTATGGAGGGGAGGTCTTATGAGGAAAGGCTGAGGGACTTGAGGCTGTTTTCGTTAGAGAGAAGAAGGTTGAGAGGTGACTTGTAGATACATATAAGATAATCAAAGGGTTAGATCGTGTGGACAGGGAGAGCCTTTTTCCAAGTATAGTGACGGTGAGCACAAGGGGGCATAGCTTTAAATTGAGGGGTGATAGATACAGGACAGATGTCAGAGGTAGTCTCTTTACTCAGAGAGTAGTAAGGGTATGGAATGCTTTGCGTGCAACGTTAGTAGATTCGCCAACTTTAAATACATTTAAGTCGTCATTGAACAAGCATATGGACGTACATGGAATAATGTAGGTTAGATGGGCTTCAGATTGGTATGAGAGGTCGGCGCAACATCGAGGGCCGATGGGCCTGTACTGCGCTGTAATGTTCTATGTTCTATAATTGAGCGCTTCTTGTCTCACCATGAATTCCCGTTACTCGTACATTTTCTGGCAATAGTCCTTCAGAGATATATATCTCCTCATATTTCAACATCACAGATTGAGAATATCCTATATCTCTTAATATTGTAACCTCTTTACCTGCTGCTCCTGGCCTATGCGAGTAAACTTTACCTTTGCATGTGTATGGTTTAAGAAGATCTGGCACTTCTTCCTTAACCAACCTCTGACCAGCTTGTACATTCTGGTGCAGCTTTCTAGCCTCCACTGTGCTTTCTGTTACCATTGCAACAAAATTCACTGACTATTTTCTGTCTTCCTACATCTGGCTTCTTCTAACCCACCAACATTGTGATTTCATGTGGTCCACTTTATTGTAGTGAAAATACCAGAACTTTTTAACTTCTCTTTCCCCTTCAAGAGTTATCCTTATGATCTTCACCAAGATCTACCTCTCCCTTTCCACGTGAGGATTCCTCTTTTCCCCAGATTCTATCCCTCACAGATTGAAACTGATTTTGGAAGCCAAACTTTGATTTATGAACCAACTCATACTCATCAGCCATTTCAGCTGCTAATCTTGCCATTTTAACTCTCTGCTCTTCAACATGACTTCTCACTAGTTCAGGAAGTGAATTTTTGAACTCCTCCAAAATAAAAGCCTCTCTAAGAGTATCATCAGTTTGCTGTATTTTTAATGCCCTTACCCATCTATCAAAAGTACTTTGTTTGATTATTTCAAACTCAATGTAAGTTTGACCAGGGTTCCCCTTTAGAATCCTGAAATGTTGTCTGTAGGTTCCTGGCACAAGCTCATATGCACTTACGATGGCTTTCTTCACCTTCTCATACGCCCCGGGTACCTCCTCTGATAGTGATCCAAATATCTCATTAGCTCTACCTACATGTTTTGTTTGGTTCAACAAAACCCACATGGTCACTGGCCACTGCATTTGTTTAGCCACCCTTACAAATGAGATGAAAAAGGCTTCCACATCCTTCTCATCAAATTTAGACAATCCTTGAACATATTTAAACAGTTTCTCACCAGGCTTTTGGCTACCGTGGGTTTGTTCTTCCTCACTGAACTTACCTTCACCCTTCATCTCCATCCTTTTAAGCTGACTTTCCTGTCTAAGTGCCAATTTCTGAAGTTCAAACTCCCTCTATTTCTTCCTTTTCTCACTCTCCTTTTCTCTCTCTTCTCTCTCTTTCTCCCTCTCCCTCTCTTTCTTTTTCTTTCTGTTCTGCTGAAGTGATTCATTCTTTTTCTCTTTCCTCTGCTTTTAATCACAATTCCTTGGGGTTTTTTTTTGCCTCTAACTCAATCTGCTTTATTTTCAATTGCATTTTCGCCATCTCTAAAGATCCTGATGGTATTTCCAGCAAATTCTCCTTTTCTCCTGGAAGGATGCAGCTCCAGCTCCAGATTGTTTGCTAATTCCAGCAGTTTGCACCTTAATCACCATTTCTAAAACCCGTAAAGTCACTTCTTCCACCCCCTGAAAACTCCTGGTGACTGAAAGAGCCATTGCTATCCCAAGCAATGGTTAAACCAACCGATTTCAACACCAGAACAAAAGACACTAACACCTACCACTCACTGCCTTCGAGTCCAACAATCTGAATCCCAAATCGGAACCATAGAGCAAATCCCACAAAGATTCCCCAGTCTGTTATGGACCAGGCCAGATCCCCTCAAAACATTTCAAGAAAGTAGCCCACACCCTAAATTTGCTAGTTGTTTTAAGCAAGTGTAACGCCGATATTCCGGGAGAGAAGCCACTGGTCAATCCACTTAGTTTTAAACAAAACAGAATTTATTTCCAACATTACCAAGTGAAACACAAATAGAAAAGAACAGAATACTGAATAACTTAACCTATCCAAAAACCCAACAGATCATCCCAACTTAATGATGCTGTTCAAAATACTTGGAACGTCCCCATAAACACCGCTTGGGACAAAAGGTAACACAGGGTGTTACAAGAGAGATGCCACAGAGAGAGGAGGATCAGTGTGGGCCTGCTTCTTTGGATCCAGCAGCTTTACAACTGCCTGACTGCTTTCAGTGACTAGTTAGAGACCAAATCAAACAGAGAAAAGGGAGAACTGGCCACTCCCCTTTCATCATACAAATGTTTTTATACATTTGAAACCCCTTTTCCTGAGGCAGTATCTGTTAGCTATAATCAAATTAATCCGAAAACCCATCTAAGCCCAGACTTTTCGGAGTCTGTGTCTTTTACAATCTCTCTGAAAAATAAACCAAGGACACCATAACCTTGTTAAAGGAGCAGCATCATCACAACTGTTAACAAAATTTATACATTCAATCTCTTATAGCTGAAGTGTTCCCAGTTCCCGACACACGAACATTGCAATGAGGATTCTGACTTTATTTGTGGCACAGATGGACAGGATTATGGAAATGCTTGCATCCTTTGTGAATATAACAGGTAATAAATGTAAAGAAAAGACCAGATGTGATTCCTTTTGTTGTAAAATTTAAGAACTAATTGTTAAACTTGGAATGAACTACAGTTTGACAACACACGGAGTTACTATAAACAGTTCTGGATTTTGAGAATTGTTACAGTGTGATGAGAGGAATGTGCTGGTAATCAAACTGCACAATTCCCCAGTCAGAGCATTCATGTAAATGTATTGATTCAATCACCAACTTAGCTAATTGCTCCCCATTGCTACAGGTATTCCTGAATAATGGTGACTTTCATCAGATTCACTTCGTGAACTCGAAATAATCCATTGATTATGAAACAAAACCTATTTTTAAAAACAAGTGTTTAAACTGGTTAGCACTAAGCTCTGGTCCAGAATTAGAATGATATCATTGTTTAATTCCAAACTAAGCATACTCACACAATACAAAAGACAACGCAAATCTACAAAGATGATGATTAAAAAGGCCGGGGAAAAAAAATGCCTTTTTTTGCCTATAGTCTGAAAATAAAAGATAGAATTTGATAAATTCTCACAGCCCAGTGTGTTTCTTGTTGATGGATTCGAATTGGTAACAGTCTGATGGAAGACGTCCAGAATAAGCTTTGGCTCGATGGAAATCCAGCTGGTTCCAACTCTTTGGAAAGTGATCATTGTTCAGCTTCTCAGGCTGTACAAACTAATCAAGATAATGAGAAATAGAAACTTTATTGAGTTCCCAAAAACTTCAACCAGTAAGACGATGAGACCAGAAGACCATAAGACACCAGAACAGAAATTAGGCCATTCAGCCATTAAATCTGCTCTGGCATTCAATCATGGCTGATGAGTTTCTCAACCCCATTCGCCCACTTTCTCCCCTTAACCTTTGATCCCCATGACAATCGATAACGTATCTACCTCTGACTTAAATATAGCTGAAAATGTGTCGTTTCTCCTCTGACTTAAATATACTCAATGACCTGGCCTCCACAGCCTTCTATGGGAATGAATTCCATTGATTCATAATGCTCTGGCTGAAGAAATTTCTCCCCATCTCTGTTCTAAAGGGTCTACCCTTTACTTTAAAGCTGTACCCTTGGGTCAGAGTCTTTGCTGCAAATGGAAACATCTTCCCAATGTCCACTCTATCCAAGGTCATTCAGTATTCTGTAAATTTCAATTAGACCCCCCCAACCCCACCCCCAGGACAACTAGCCATTTGGATACAGAACTGGCTTGAAGGTAGAAGACAGAGGGTTGTGGTGGAGGGTTGTTTTTCAGACTGGAGGCCTGTGACCAGTGGAGTGCCTCAAGGATCGGGGCTGGGTCCACTACTTTTTGTCATTTATATAAATGAATTGGATGTGAATATAGGAAGTATAGTTGGTAAGTTTGCAGATGACACCAAAATTGGAGGTGTAGTGGACAGCAAGAAAGGTTACCTCAGATTACAACAGGATCTTGATTGATGGGCAAATGGGCTGAGGAGTGGCAAATGGAATTTGATTTAGAAAAATGCGAGGTGCTGCAGTTTGGAAAAGGAAATCAGAGCAGGACTTATACAGTTAATGATAAAGTCCTAGGGAGTGTTGCTGAACAAAGAGATGTTGGAGTGCAGGTTCATTGTTCCTTGAAAGTGGAGATGCAAGTAGATAGGATAGTGAAGAAAGCATTTGGTATGCTTTCCTTTATTGGTCAGAGCACTGAGTATAGGAGTTGGGACATACAGGACATTGGTTAGGCCACTTTTGGAACAGTACATGCAGTTCTGGTCTCGTTCCTATTGGAAAGAATTGTGAAACGTGAAAGGGTTCAGAAAAGATTTACAAGGATGTTGCCAGGGTCGGAAGATTTGAGCTATAAGGAGAGGCTGAATAGGCTGGGACTGTTTTCTCTGGAGTGTCGGAGGCTGAGGGGTGACCCATTGAGGTTTTCAAAATTATGAGGGGCATGGAAAGTATAAATAGGCAAGGTCTTTTCCCTGGGGTCGGGGAGTCCAGAACTAGAGGGCATAGATTTAGGGTGAGAGGTGAGACCACAAGCATGGGCCCATCCGTATCAAACCATTCTGAATAAATCCAATGGGAAAATTCAGAAGAAGCATCCTCCCTGCCCAGAGATTCTGTTGGGGGTGGGGGTGGGGGTGGGGGGGAGGGGCGGTGCGCGAAGTTTGGGACTTGCTCCCACAGGAAGAGGTCAAGGTGCGTCATGTTGACATGTATAAGGGATAAACATCTGAGGGAGAAAGCTATAGATGGATGGGGTGAGATGGAGATGAAAGTTTGGGTGCAGAGGTACAAGAAGTTAAAATTCTGAGTTGAAATTTGCGGTAAATAATCAAAAAGTGTAAGAGTGTTTGTGGGCAGCTGGTGGTAGTGACTGATTCCAACCTGAAGCCTTTGCCTGTTGATAAGGCTATGGTGTTCATCCTGTTGCCACTGTGCCAGTCCTGAAACAGAATTAAAGACAGTGGGACTGCAGTCCCAGTGGAATCTGAAACAACACTTAGCTGGTTCCGTCAATACCAACTTGTGCCTTGGCATCAGATCAGAAGCCCGGCTCTGATGTTTCCTGCCGATGGGCCCAAGGTGTGGCTCTGACATTGGAAAATTCCTGGATATCTTCATATGGATGGGAGATGTTCGATGGCTTGATGGTTGTCTTTGTTTCCCCTTCAGGCTGCACAAGAAAGATGTTCGCGTCCAGCACCTCGGATTCTGCACATGTGCTCAAAAGGCAAGCAGGCAACCTGTTAATTAAACCAAGCTTTCACAAAGAGAAATCTCTCTCATAATGGCTTCTCCTTGAATAAAGAAAGTGGACCATGAACTGTTTGGTTGTATTTCCTTTGTCTGATAGGAATGTAACAGCAGGGGTAAGGTATTCGCTCCTTTGAACCTGTTTCATGATTCAGTGAGATCATAGAAACAGAGAGACCGAGGTAACAGCAGGTACTTGGTTCATTGAAAGTGACATCACAGGTAGTCAGGCTGGTGAAGAAGACATTTGGCATGTTTGCTTTTGTCAGTCAGAACACTAAGTTCAGGAGTTGGGATGTCAAGTTCCACCTGTGCAGGACATGAGTGAGGTCACTTTTAGAGCACGACATACAATTCTGGTCACCCCGCTTTAGGAAGGATGTTGTTAAACTTGAGAGGGTGCAAAACGGATATACAAGGATGTTACTAGGAGGGTTTAAATTATAGGGAGAGACTGGATAGACTAGGACGGTTTTCACTGGAGTACAGGAGATTGACGGGTGACCTTATAGAGGTTTATAAAGTCATGAGGGGTATAGATAAGGTTAATAGTAAATGTCTTTTGTCCAGGATAGGGGTGTCCAATACTATAGGGCATAGGTTTAAGGTGAGAGGGGAAATATTTAAAAGGGACCTAAGGGATAAATTTTTCACACAGAGGGTGGTGCATGTATGGAACAAGCTGTCAGAGGAAGTTGTCGAAGCTGGTACAATTACAGCATTTAAAAGGCGTCTGGAAGGGTATATGAATAGGAAGGGTTTAGAGGGATATGGGCAAAATGCTGGCAAATGGGACTAAATTAATTTAGGATATCTGGTCAGATTTAGACTGAAGGGTCTGTTTACATGCTGTATGACTCTATGGCTGATCAGGCCACACTCTGTGCTCTACTTTCCTACAGTCCAGTTGCTCCATTCCAATCTCAGACTGTGTTGGACAGATTGTGTTAGCAACAGTTTCCAGGTACATTCCCAATGGAGCAACAACAACCAACCTGCCATCACATCCAATACTTCCCTCAATCAAACCTTCTTCCACCAGCAGGAGCCAATAGGACTCCCCCTGTAACTGGAGCCCTGGTAGGTTTAACCCTCCACCTCACACTTGTCCACAGTGAAATTCATCTGCCACTTCTCTGCCCAGTCCACCAACTTGTTTTTGCCCTTGTGAATTTCTACAACCACCTCACGGGTTATAACTCTCCCAGATTTTATACAAACTTTGACATTGTCCTCTGCACATCGACATCGAGATCATTGACATATTTCAGGAAAACAAGGGCTGTAAAACTGATCCTTTGGGAACTCCACTACAAACCTTCCCCTGGCCCGAAAAATATCCGCTGACCATTTCTCTCTGTTTTTGTATCCTTCGGATAACTTTGAATGTATGTTGTTTCTGTCCCCATTATTTCATACTTTCTTACTGTATCAACCACTTGAAAATCAGTGTATATCAGATCAACAGCATTACTCTCATCAACCCTTTGTGTTACCTCAACAAAAAATCCCCAACTAATTAGTTAAACGTGTTTTTCCCATAGAAAATCTGTGCTGGTTCTCCTTGATGTTCATTTGTCCATGTGACTGTTCTTGCATTCAGAATTATTGGTTCAAAAATGAAATCGGACTTCACGACCACATTTCCCTTTTGCCCTATGTGGTTGGTACACCCTACAAAGATGTCCTTCAGCCACTCCATTACATCTTTGACCCTTGGCACCAGGGAAGCTACACACCATCCTGGTGTGATGTTTACTACCACAGAAACCCCTGTCTATGGAATTCCCAGTCCATGGAATCCACTGTCTATGGAATCCCTGGTCACTTTTGCCCTTCTGTTCCTTTATTTCTCCCCAGCCCCTGCACAGTGGAGACAATCTTAATGCCATGAGCTTGTTTCTATAGAACCCATAGAATGTCCCAATTCATTCGGCCCAGCAGCTCCACAATATCCCACCCAGACCCATCCCCCTACCCTTTCCCTGTAACTCTACATTTCCCATGGCTAATGCATCTAACCTACACATCCCTGGACACAGACTATTAGATTAGATGGGATTGAGGTTCATAAGGAGGAGGTGTTAGCAATTTTGGAAAGTGTGAAAATAAATACGTTCCCTGGGCCAGATGGGATTTATCCTAGGATTCTCTGGGAAGCCAGGGAGGAGATTGCCGAGCCTTTGGCTTTGATCTTTATGTTGTCACTGTCTACAGGAATAGTGCCAGAAGGCTGAAGGATAGCAAATGTTGTTCCCTTGTTCAAGAAGGGAGTAGAGACAACCCTGGTAATTATAGACCTTTGAGCCTACTATGGTTATGGGTAAATTGTTGGAAAGCATTATAAGAGACAGGATTTATAAGCATCTAGAAAGGAAAAATTTGATTAGGGATACTCAACACAGTTTTGTGAAGGGTAGGTCATGTCTCACAAACCTTATTGAGTTCTTTAAGAAGGTGACCAAACAGGTGGATGAGGATGTGGTATATATTGATTTCAGTAAGGTGTTCGATAAGGTTCCCCACGGTAAACTATTGCAGAAAACGGAGGCATGGGATTGAGGGTGATTCAGCAGTTTGGATCAGAAATTGGCTCGCTGAAAGAAGACAGAGAATGGTGGTTGATGGGAAATGTTCATCCTGGAGTTCAGTTACTAGTGGTGTACTACAAGGATCTGTTTTGGGGCCACTGCTGTTTGTCATTTTTATAAGTGACCTGGATGTGGGCGTAGGAGGGTGGGTTAATAAATTTGCGGATGACACTAAGGTCAGTGGAGTTGTGGATAGTGCTGAAAGATGTTGCAGGTTACACTCACTGTTCCACTCACTCACTGACACACTCACACACTCTCTTTCTCACTCCTTACACACATATTCACTCACTCTCACTCACTCACTGATCTACACACTCACTGATCCACTCACTCAATCAAATTCACACTCACTCACTGACTCACTCACACACTCACTCACTCTAATTCGTATTCACTCACACACTCACGCACATGCTCGCTCACTATAATTCACATCCACTCACTAAGTCATACACTTCTTCACTTGCTGATCCATTTACTCACTGACTCACTCATACACTCACTCACTTACCCTAATTTGCACTCATTCACACACTCGCTTACTCAGACTCACTCACTCTAATTTGCACTCAGTCATCCACTTTCACACTCACTAAGTCACACTCACTCACTCACTGATCTACTCACTCACACTCACTCACTCATCCACTCCCACACTCACTCACACTCACACTCACACTCATTCAATCTAATTTGCACTCGCTCACACTGACTGGCTCACTCTAGTTCTCATCCAGTCACTCATTCACTCACTCACTCACTCATCCACCCACTGACTCACTCACACACACACTCACTGATCCACTCACTTACTGATTCACTCGCACAATCACTCATTCACATACTCAATCACTTATCCACTCACTCACTCACTCTATTTCACACTCACTCAGTCACACACTCTGTCACTCATTCACTCACTCATCCACTCTCACATTCACTCTAATTCACACTCACACACACTCATTCACTCACACTCACTCACTGATCTACTCTCACACTCACTCACTCCAATTCGCACGTACTCACTCAAACTCACACACACACTCACTCACTCTCTCACTCGCTCACTCACACATTCACTGACTCACTGATCTACTCACCCACTCACTGAATGATCCACTCACTCACTCCCTCACTCTCTCACTCACACTCACTCACTCAATCTAATTTGCACTCACTTACACTGACTGACTCACACAATCACTCTAATTCTCACCCAGTCACTCATTCACTCACTCACTCATCCACCCACTGACTCACTCATACACACACTCATTGATCCACTCACTCACTGACTCACTCGCACAATCACTCATTCACATCCTCAATCACTTATCCACACACTCACTCAGTATTTCGCACTCACTTACTCACTCAGTCACACACTTACTCTGTCACTCATTCACTCACTGATCTACCCTCACATTCACTCTAATTCACACTCACACTCACTCACTGATCCACTCTCACACTCACTCACTCTAATTTGCACTTACTCACTCACTCAAACTCACACACACACTCACTCACTCTCTCACTCAATCACTCACTCACTCACACATTCACTGACTCACTGATCCACTCACTCATTCACTCACACTCTCATTCAATCTAATTCGCACTCACTCACTGACCCATTCACACATTCATGCACTCAGTCACACACTCACTCACTCACTCTAATCCGCACTTACTGATCCACTCACTCACTTTCTCACACTCACTCACTCACTCACTCGCTCATCTACTCTTACACTCATTCACCTTCTCACTCACTCACACTTATTCACCAATTTGCTCTCACTCACTCACCCAGGCACTCTCAATCAGGCACACACTCATTCACTGATCCACTCACACACACTCACTCACTCCCTCACTCTCTCATCACTCACACTCACTCACACACTCACTTACACATATGCTTACTCATTCACACACTCATACACTCACACTCCCTCACTCTCTCATACACTCACACTCACTCACTCTCTCAATTTGTCTCATTCTATCTCCACTTTGGCCCAGCTGTTTATCCATCTCTCCATCTATCGCATTTCACAATAATGCCATATCCCCGAGGGACCCAGTGTGTGGGCAATCATGGGGCAGCTTCCAACCACTTTCAGTGTTAATGGGAGAGAGGAGTAGGGCAACTCTCTCTGACCCGGAAACAAAGTGGCCGTAGTAACGGGAGAACTTCCTTGCTCTCTCTCATTAATTGGAACACTGCCTGGTTTCTCTGAAGTGTATAAAATTAATTACTTGCAGCATGGAAGACAGGACATGGCTGCAGGAATGTCATCAGTTGTAAAGTCAAGCTGTTAGACAGCATCTGGAATGCATGGGGAAACTAAGGAGCTAAGTCTCTCTCAGTTAGAGAGTAGTTCTTTACCAAGTCATTGTATTACCCTGTGAGATTCCTCGCCCTCACAATCCACTTCGTCAATCGTTTAGACGTGACTGGACTCGTGTAGACTGTATTCTCTGAGGAGACAGCAGGTCACAGTTCAAATGTCTCTTCAGCTCAGCAGCTTCATTCCTGAGATATTCTCCAGCTTTGTGAGTAATCTGTCGCTAGGCATCAAACGTTAGAATCTGTACTTATGGTAACTTTATACAAAGTCAATTATTGCTCTTTGTCAAATTGCTTACATAATGAATGTTTACAATATCATGAATGAATGGCCTGCTTTGGTACATGAATGTTGTTACTGCAGATCCTACATTTTCATAGAATCTCTACAGTGTGGAAACAGGCCAGCCAGCACAGTGGGTCCATGCCAACCCTCAAAAGGGCATCCTACCCAGACCCATCCCACAATCTATCTCTGCATTTTCTGTGGCCAATCTACCCTAGCCTGCAATCCCTGGACACTATGGGACAATTCCCATGGCCAATCCACTCTAACCAACACATCCCTGGACACTATGGGACAATTTCCCATGGCCAATCCATCCTAACCTGCACATCCCTGGACACTATGAGACAATTTCCCCACGGCCAATCCATCCTAACCTGCACATCCCTGGACTCTATGGGACAATTTCCCATGGCCAATCCACCCTAACCTGCACATCCCTGGACACTATGGGACAATTTCCCATAGCCAATCCACCCTAACCAACACATTCCTGGCCACTATGAACAATTTCCCATGGCCAATCCACCCTAACCTACACATTCTTGGATACTGTGAGCAATTTACCATGGCCAGTCCACCCTAACCTACATAGCCCTGGACACTATGAACAATTTCCCATGTCCAATCCATCCTAACCTGCACATCCTGTACACTATAGGACAATTTCTCATGGCCAATCCACCCTAACCTACACATCCCCGGACACTATGGGATAGTTCCCATGGCCAATCCAAGTTAACCTGCACACCTTTGGACTGTGGGAGGAAACCCACACAGACAGGGGAAAATGTGCAAACTCCACACAGACAGTCGCCCAAGGCTGGAATCGAACCCGAGTCCATAGCGCTGTGAGGCAACAGTGTTAACCAGTGATTACCTTGTTGTTGACCTGTTGTCTGCTAAAGTTACATTCTTAATAAGAAATTGTGAATTTTTGTTTAAGTTATAAACTTGATGTCAAGATCTGTTATTTGTAAATTCTAGTTAAGAACAATTGAGCAATTTTGAGGGGCATGGAATGGTTTTATTTCATAGTGCTGTGAATCTAGAGATAGTCAGGCTGATTTGGTTTAGCTTGCTGTCTGTGTTGTAACACTATTGAGAACTTGTTCCTCCAAATCAACAGCCTCTGGGGCCTCTGCTGGGGACCCTCTCATCTCCTGACAGTCTCAGGTTCCCCCAGGAAATGCTGGGGAGCAGAAAGGTCGAAGACTGATGAGTAAAAAAGGCTCTGCTCTGAGTCAGAGAGATACAGACTAAAACAAGCTCCTGCTAGGTTCAGCTGTCTGATATATTACAAGTGTGGCATCTCTCTGATTGACTGACACAATCTCTCATCACCTACAGACTCAGGACAAATTTCTACAACTGCTCACATCCTGACAACTGCCTCACCTCCCCAATGTTGGACTCACTGAATTGTGGAAGGCCTTTGATTTTTATGTGTTTAGGCAGCACATATCTCATTTCAGCTCAGACTGGGGTTGTTTAGTGAAAGCTAGCCATCTGGAGGTGGGGAATCTAAGAACTGTATTGTGAAAAGCCTAGCTTTTACCTGCCACTTGCTGTTAAGGTTCAGCAAACCAAACTTTTAAAAAGCTTTGAAGCAACACTTCAGTCACTCGTTCATTGCAATCCAGGCAATTTCCAAGCAAATAGCTGTTGACAATCACACAGGAACAGGATGTCTTGCGATATAAATACTTGCAGTGTCAAACCAGTGAACTCACTTCCAGCAATCTCACAATGAAGATGAATCGATTGTTTCTCATCACTATCTCACTGCTTTTTATAGCGGCTGGTGGGTAAGGTTCATCTCTCTGATGGTCTGATACTTGCAACTGAATGGGAGAGAGTGCTTCCTGATTACTGAAGTGGTCTTTGCAACTGGAAACATGCCAAAGTGACAAACATCTGAGCATTTACAGTGATGCTGTGTAAGAGATGGTGACTGCAGCTATCACTATGAACAAGAAACTCTGCTTTATCCTGGGACCACTAAACCTGAGCTCTGAGAAGTGGGGCGTTTTTAAGGGGTGATTCTGTCTTAGTTGTTAATTGAGACATTATCAGTCCCTGTATTGCAGATTATTTACCTGTGCTTGTGTTAATCTTTGGTGAGAATCCTCACTCCACTTCCAAACGTCTCCCTGCTTGTTAAGCAAATGTTTCAAGTGAACTTTGAGAAACTGTGCCCTATGTTACTAACTTTTTCCAATTTTCTGTTTCAGACCAGCCAGGAGCAGCTATTGAGGTAAGATCTTCAGATAGCCAGTTTCTGCATGTTGGGGAATGTATGTTTTGTTTTAAATGTTGTTACTAGTTGCTATTGTGTTAATTCTGGAATAATTTCTTGCAGTTAAAATGTGATGATTATCCAAAAATCCCAGACTGTCCATCACGCTACATTCCCCTCTGTGGAACAAATGGCAAGGATTATCTAAACCCCTGCTATTTGTGTCGCCACAACAAGTGGGTAACCTTTATAAAGTTTCTTGTTAAGTAATTAAACACCTCTGCAAAATCTCACATTGCAAATGAAGATGGAAATAAACTGGAATTTATAGATTCTCTGAGTGATCTGTGCGTTTCAAGAACAGTGTCTCAGTGCCAGTCCTTTGTATGATTTTCTGAATGTCTGCAGAAAGTGCTGGAGAAACTCAGCAGGACTGGCTGCATCTGTGGAGAGAGAAACAGGGTTAATGTATTGAGTCAATATGACACTTCTGTGGAAAATCAAAAATCCTATTGAAGTTGAATCATTAACTCTGCTTCTGTCCCTACAGAGGCTGCCTTACCTGCTGTGTATCTCTAATACTTTATGTTTACATTTCAGATTTTAATTGCTGAATATCTTGTAGCTCAATAGAGTTGGGGAGGGGGAGGCATGAGGGGTTAATTGTGTTTAAAATGTGGACATGAGAGCCAGGTATTAGTTACAGCAAAGAGGTTGTGGGTGAATGGCCTTCCTATTACATTTTCATTGTCACTGTTCATTCCATTTCCAGGAGAACTGGAGAGAAGGTTGCAATCTTACATGAAGGATTCTGTACCTGTCACGACATGAAACTCAGTTAAACTTGAGTTCCAGCTCAAATGGAAAGACAATATTACTGAATCTGTGTGTGCGTTGGATTACAGTGCCAGTAAAAAGACCAACCCAATGCATGCCTTGGTGTTTTCCTTGTGAACTCATTCTTGAGACAATGGAAAGGGAGGATGAGAGGTTCACAGATAGTTCTGCATTTACAGTCACCTGTCACATCCATCATCAGCAGATGATCTGATCAGAGTCAGGTAACCACTGCTACACCGTCTGTTACAGCTGAGTGTGTTGGTGACACCCCAGTGAGTAGCACCTCCCTCTGTGTCACAATACACGAATGTCACTGGGTTAGTATTACACTGACCCTGACCATTACTCCAGGGACAAATGGTTCAAATCCCGCAACAGCACCTGTTGGAATCAAAATTCTATTACAAACCCAGGATTTGGAAATGACGGTCAGTGATGGTGACCATGACAACCATCACTGATTACTGTCAAATCCACCTGGGTCATAAATGTCCATCAGGGATAGAAACCGCCACCCTCACCCATTCTGGCGTACATGTGACTCCAGACCCACAGTGTTGTGGTTGACTCTTATTTACCCTGAATTGGGGTAATTAGGGCTGGGGAATAAATGCTAACATTGCTAGTGACACCCACATGCTGTAACACAATGAAGAAAGAAAAACATCCAAGTCCTAAACTTGGCCTGAGTTTAATATTAAACAGACAAGTCAGTGCAAAGGGAGCAGCACGTTATTGGAGGATCAATGCTAAAGGAATGCCAGACAGTCAGAGGGTCAGTGCTGAGGGAATAGGCACTGTCGGTCAGTGCTTAGGAAACACCGCACTGTCGCAAAGTCAGTGCTGAGGGAGCACCAGACTGTCAAAGAGACAGTGCTGAGGGATTGGGCACTGTTGGAGGGACAGTGCTGAGAGAGTGCCACACTGTCGGAGGGTCAGCGCTGAGGGATTGGGCACTGTTGGAGGGACAGTGCTGAGAGAGTGCCACACTGTCGGAGGGTCAGCGCTGAGGGATTGGGCACTGTTGGAGGGACAGTGCTGAGAGAGTGCCACACTGTCGGAGGGACAGTGCTGAGGGATTGGGCACTGTTGGAGGGACAGTGCTGAGAGAGTGCCACACTGTCGGAGGGTCAGCGCTGAGGTAGCGCCACACTGTCGGAGGGTCAGCTTTGTGGGAGCGCCACACTGTTGAAGGGTCAGTGCTGAGGGACCGGGCACTGTCAGAGGGTCAGCACTGAGGGAGGGCTTTCAGTCAGGCATTTGATAAGGTTCCCCATGGTAGGCTATTGCACAAAATACAGAGGCATGGGATTGAGGGTGATTTAGTGGTTTGGATCAAACATTGGCCAACTGAAAGAAGACAGAGGGTGGTGGTTGATGGGAAATGTTCATCCTAGAGTTCAACTACTCGTGGTATACCACAAGGATCTGTTTTGGGGCCACTGCTGTTTGTCATTTTTATAAATGACCTGGATTAGGGCAAAGAAGGAAGGGTTAGTAAATTTGCAGATGACACTAAGGTCGGTGGAGTTGTGGATACTGACAAAGAATGTTGGAGGTTACAGGGGGACATAGATAAGCTGCAGACCTGGGCTGAGAGGTGGCAAATGGCATTAAACGTGGAAAAATGAAAGGAGATTCACTCTGGAAGGAGTAACAGGAATGCAGAGTACTGGGCTAATGGTAAGATTCTTGGTAGTGTAGATAAGCAGAGAGATCTCAGTGTCCAGGTCCATCGAACCAACTTTAAGGGCATTTAAATGGTCAATGGATAAGCATATGGACGAAAATGGAATAGTGTAGGTTAGATGGGCTTCAGATTGGTTTCACAGGTTGGCGCAACGCCGAGGTCCCTAGGGCCTGTACTGTGCTACAATGTTCTATGTTCTATGTTCACTATCAGAGAGTCAGTGTTGAAGGAGTGAGCACTGTCAGAGGGTCAGTGCTGTGGGGGTGGGCACTGTCGGAAGGTCAGCGCTGAGGGAGTACTGCATTGTCAGAGGATCAGTGTTGAGGGAGCACCGCACTGTCGAAGGCTCAGTGCTGAAGGAGTAGTCACTGTCAGAGGTTCAGCATTGAGGGAGTGCCGCACTGTCACAGGGTCAGTGTTGAATAGGTGAGCACTTTTGAGGGGTCAGTGCTAAGGGAGTGGGCACTGTCAGACGGTTGATGCTGGGGGAGCAGACACTGTCAGAGGGTCAGTGCTGAGGGAGCACCACACTACTGGAGGGTCAGTGCTGAGGTAGTGCCACACTGTTGGAGGGTCAATGTTGATGGAGCGCTGCACTGTCGGAAGGACAGTGCTGAGGGAGCACCGCACTGTCGGAGGGTCAGTGCTAGGGAGCACCGCACTGTTGGAGGGTTAATGTTGAGGGAGTGCCACACTGTTGGAGGGTCAATGTTGATGGAGCACTGCACTGTCAGAGGGTCAGTGCTGAGGGAGTGCCACACTGTCGGAGGGTCAGTGCTGTGGGAGTGCTGCATTGTCGGAGAATCAGCGCTGAGGAAACGCTGCACTGTTGGAGGGTCAGCACTGAGGGAGTGCCACACTGTCGGAGGGTCAGTGCTGATGGAGGGCTGCACTGTCGAGGCGTCAGTGCTGAGGGAATGCTGCATTGTCAGAGGATCAGTGCTGAGAGAGGGCTGCACTGTTAGAGGGTCAGTGCTGAGGGATCACCACACTGTGGGAGGGTCAGTGCTGATGGAGGGCTGCACTGTCAGGGGGGTCAGTGCTGAGGGATCGCCGCACTGTGGGAGGGTCAGCGATGAGGGAGGGCTGCACTGTCAGAGGGTCAGTGCTGAGGGAGGGCTGCACTGTCAGAGGTGCTGCCTTTCTGATGAGACATTAAACTGAGACCCCACCTAACCTCTCTGGGCAGGTGGAGGAGAGGGTGTGGGTGGGGATGTTGGAGGCGGTGTGTATAAAAGATCCAATGGTCACTAATGCTCCCTGGGGTCCTGAGGCCAATATTTATCCCCCAAGTAACATCACTGTAAACAGATGATCTGGATCATTCTCACATTGCTGTGTGTGGGAGCTTGCTGTAAGTTTATCTGCGCCATATCCTATATTACCATAAAACCATAAGAAATAAGAACAGGAGTAGTCTATTCATCCCCTCAAATTGTATCTCCTCCCTGATTACCCTTACATGAGTGACCACATTTGAAGAAGTTTTAATTGGTTGTAAAGCACTTTAAAACGTACATGGGCTATGAAAGGTGTTACCCAAATGCAGGCTTTCCTCCTACCTCCAAATAAGGGTCACAGCAGACATGATGCATTAACTCTGCTTTCTCTCCTCAGGGTCTCCCTGGACCTGCTGAGTTTCTCCAGCATTCTGTGTATTAATTCTTGGAGGTTTGGTTTTGCTGTGTTGCCAATGATTCAAAATGTGGCTGCAGTGGCAGAGGGAGCTTTCTTGATTGACTGCATCCTTCTCCTCTGCAAGGGTTAGAGATATTTGACAGACAACACTAACACATCAACTGTTCACTGACATTTTAGACTGTTCAGTATCATACACTTCTTGTTCCATTTTGTACTGTGCGGCAGGAAGGTTCCAGTGACAGGGAGAAAGCTGCGGAATGTTTGAGGGTCAGGAGTAAAGTCTGGAACAGTGTAAAGATTTGAGGTGGATCATCAGCTCTTGGCCTGGCCACCTCGACAGCTTCAGCCTTTTTGGAAGAGGATAATGGCTTCAAGGAGGATCCAGCCTTCCAGGGTGTCTAGCCCAGAGCACAGTCAAAGTTGGGAGGTGTGTCTGGGAACTGGGAAACTGTGTGATTAAATAGAATGGACAGCTTTCGGAATTTGCAGGATTTGGGTGGAAAGCTCAAAGAACAGGGACAAGAGGAGTATTGCAGTCGAGACTGAGGGGGGATAGGTTGAAATTCTGAGACTGATAAAATCAGCCTCTGCTGTTTTTAAATCTTCCTGCTTGTAGCTGAGGACAGAATGAGTAAACCTGATGGTAATATACACTGTGAGGAACACAAACAACAACCTGTGACTGGTGACTACTCACTGCGGCTTTGGGAAATTCTGCATGGCCTGATTTTAGAGGAATGGGTGTCACTGTCAGGAAGAGATCTTATCCCACTCTCAGACGCTCACTGGATAAAGAGCACTGTGCCAGGGAACAGCAGCTCACAAAACAATTCCTGCTGCTGAAGAGTCAGTTTGTCAGTGAGGAACACAGCAAGTGATCTTTAGCTGGTACTGGCCTTGGCTCATGCACACACTAACTCACTATCAGCTTCTGTAACCAACAGGGACACAAACAAAGCCACTGATTAACAACCAAAGTAGAATTGAGTGTGTGTGAGTGCATCTCCTGTGGTAGGTCAAACTGTCCCTGGTATCGAGAAACAGCAGCACATTCCAATCGATAACAATCTGATGACAACAGCAGATTATATAGTGTAAGTACAAGTGTACTGGAACTGTGGATCTGCAGAGCACTGTCCCTCACCACTTTCCCTCTCCCTTTATCTTCTATCCCCTTTGGCAGGTAACTCTTTAACACAATCGGAGCACCGTCTCCTCTCGGTCCAGGGGAACTCAGTCGATCAAAGACATGCCACCCCTAGCTGCTTTCAGTTCTGATGAAGAGTCACCAGACTTGAAATGTTAACTCTGTTTCCTCCTCACAGATGATGTTTGAGCTGCTGAGTTTCTTCACAATTTCTGTTTTTGCTTCAGATTTCTAGGGTCTGCAGTTCTTTATTTGATTTCAGTCAATCTGACTGATCTGTATGTTTCCTGGTCACAGTCATTTGCAGAATTGACAGTCCACAAAGAGGCCATTCAGCCCTCCTGCTGGCATTGCTGTAGACCAGGAGCCTCCGTTGATTCCCCCATCCCCTTCCTCATTGTGTGCTTCCCTCTTGGTAACACATGGATATGATTCATTTGATATTTCCCCAAAGGAGCTTTTAATTCCAGATTTTACTTTTATTTTAACCGGACTGGTAGGACTTCAAATCATACCTTCCACCTCAAATTAGGACATGACCACAGCACCACAAGATCCTCTTTGATTCCAGGTTTGATTCATTGAGTTTCAATTCCACTAGCCGCTGGTGTAGGATTTGAAACTGTGTCCCCAGAGCTTCTCAGTTATTCTGAACTGTTTGCTCAGGTACATGTGTCCTTGCTAGGAAGGCACCCCAATGGATACAATGCAATGCCTTTCACAACCCAATGATATCGTAAAGCTCCTCACAGCAAAGAACATCTTTTCAAAATGAGTTACAGAATCACTGCAGAATTGGGCTGAGAGGTGGCAACTGGAGTTCAATGCTGATAAATGTGAGGTGATTCACTTTGGGAAGAATAACAGGAAGGCAGAATACTGGATCAATGGAAAGATTCTTGATAGTGTGGATGTGCAGAGGGATCTTGGTGTCCATGTACATAGAACCCTGAAAGTTGCCACCCAGATTGATAGTGCTGTTTAGAAGGCATATGGTGTATTCAGTTTTATTGGTAGAGGGATTGAGTTCCAGAGCCACGATGTCATGCTGCAAATATTCAAAACACTAGTGTGGCCTCACTTGGAATACTGTGTACAGTTCTGGTCACTCCATTACAGGAAGGATGTGGAAGCATTGGAAAAGGTATAGAGGAGATTTACCAGGATGTTGCCTGGTCTGGAGACAACGTCTTATGAGGAACAGCTGAGAGACTTGGCTCTGTTCTCATTGGAGAGAAAAAGGCTCAGAGGGGATTTAATAGAGACATACAAGATGATCAGAGGATTAGAAAATGGACAGCGAGAGTCCTTTTCCTAGGATGATGACATCAACTTGTATATAAGGATGTAGCTACAAATTGAGGGGTGATAGGTTTAAGACAAATGTCAGCGGCAAGTTCTTTGCCCTGCCTGCTAATGTAGTTAACTCAGCCACATTAGAGGCTTTTAAACAATCCTTGCTTAAGCACATGGATGATGATGGGATAGTGTAGGGGGATGGGCTTAGATTAGTTCACAGGTCGGCGCAACATCAACGGCCAAAGGGCCTGTTCTGCGCTGTATTGTTCTATGTTCAATGTTCTATGTTCTATTATATTTTGATAAAGAAGGCCATTCCGCCCACGCTGGAGAATTAAAGAAAAATAGGTCGTCACTATCCACAAAACCACCTTTTCCCAATGAATGTGCCTCTGACCTCCCACCCTCCTTTGGGAGGGTTAGGCCATGTTTATTGACAGGTGCATTCCCGTGGGTGAAATGCAGTGACGATCAGAATGGTTTCCCACAGACCCTCCCATTCTTATCACCTGCTAGAGGCATATTGGATGGATTTACAGGCTGACAATCAACCAGTTTGGCTATGTCATGGGCACAGCTCCCAGGGACAGGGACAGAAGTCATGGCTTTCCGTGCTGCTGCCTTGGGCCCCCTGATGTGCCACCCTATCCTGGGCACTGCCCATGGCCAACAAGTCCCAGTGTGGCCCTCAAACCCCAAAGCAAGAACATTATCCGCTGCATCACACAACCTGGTTCCACAAGTAATGGGCCAATAATCTGTTTTAATGTTGTTGGTTAAGAGATAAACCAGGTTTAGGGAATGAATATTACCTCACACTCAAGTCTACTATATTTTTTCAGGGAGGATTGATTAGATTAGATTCCCTACAGTGTGGAAACAGGCTCTTTGGCCCTGCCAGTCCACACCGACCCTCCGAAGAGTAACCCACACAGACCCATTTCCCTCTGATTAATGCACCTAACACTATGATGTCGAGGAGTAATTTGAACATATGATTGAGAATTTTAAACTTGAGGAATTGATAGACAGGGGGATAATGAAGGTGTTAGGTATAGAGATGGATGGGTGAACAGGACTCAGTGCTGTCAGGATATGATCAGTAAACTGAGGTGAGTGAACTTAGGTTTAGTGAGCTGTAATGTGTGAGGTCAGAGAGGAATGTGTTGGAATAATTGTTAGTGCAGGTCACCATGGGCGTGAAATAAGACCAAAGTCTGATTTACTCAGGATCTGATCTAAAGCTTTCTCAGGCTCCTGCTCGTCCTTTGAAGCTTTGCTCCTTGGTCCTGATGTAGGTCTTGAGAGCGTAAGGAACCAGGGACATCCTGACTTTACTCCTTACACAGAGCTCCCCTCATTCAACAAAATTAGTTCATTGCAGTTTGTAATAGAAACAGTGTGTTGTCATTAATAAAGACCAGACTGTGCACGTAGGGGTCAGAAGGCTTGTGCTCAGCCTTTCACTTTAACAAAAACCTGTGTCTTGTGCCTTGGAGAGTTAGCAACCATTCTGTTCGGGATTAAGTAAAAAAGCAAATACAGCATCTGACACAATTCCAATGAGATCATGGCTGATCCAGATCTTAACTTCACCAATTTGCCTTGATTCTGTAACCCCTAATACTAACAAAATAAAAATCCACCAATCTCAGTTTTGAACTTTTCACTTCATTTTTTTATTTCAGATTCCCAACATCATTCCTGAATACCCTGGCTCAAAGCTGAAGCTATTGCCCCCTAATTCTGCCCCTCCACTTCACCAATCACACAACCTCCCACCTTCTAGTCCCAACTGCGAATGGCCAGTGACACACCAAGCAAGTAGGAAAGGGACATATTAAAGCCAATTAAACTTAAAAAATCCAACTGGCACCTCATGATTAGATTACTTACAGTGTGGAAACAGGCCCTTCAGCCCAACAAGTCCACACCAACTCCCCTACCCCTAACACTACAGGCAATTTTACATGGCCAATTCACCTAACCTGCACATTTTTGGACTGTGGGAGGAAACTGAAGCAGCTAGAATAAATCCATGCAGAGAATGTACAAACTCCCCACAGTCAGTCACCTGAGGTGGGAATTGAACCCAGGTCTCTGGCGCTGTGAGGTAGCTAACCACTGCACCACCCACCATTTAGAAACTCCAGAATAATTTGACAAAGTAGCAGGTGTCAACTTAATAAGACACTGAAAAAAGGTTTATTTATTATGGACATTAAAATTTCTCAACAATAAAAAGATAGGCAAATCACAGTCTTAATTGAATATGCTTGACTCTTCCTTTTCAAGACAAATTGTAGACAACTGCATATGGAAAAAATAAGCAAGTCCAGTGACACAAAACAGCTAAATAAAATAAGCTCACAAATAAATGCAGAGTACTGCAGATGATAGCGGTCTATAATAAAAATGCTGGAGAAATTCAGCAGATCTTGGCAGCGTCTGTGGAGAAAGAAACAAAATTAACGATTCGAGTTTGTTCTGATTGTTCTTAACTACCAAAGCAGAGTTATCCCAGATCCTAAGCATTGTTTCTCTCAAAAGGGGATGCCAGGACCTGTTGGATTTCTTCAGCACTTTGTTTTATATTGTAAATAAAATAAGCTTCAAGTTACTTGAAAGAGTGTTGTCGTTCATAAACACTTTGTGTGGTCAAAGCGAATTATTGTGGAATTTATAGAGTAGTGCCTATTAATTCCTGTGTGAGGTGGCCACAGTCATAAACACGACACAGAAAATTTCAAAGGACCTGGTCTGTGGAGCCAAGTTGGCCAGATAATCGGAAGTGACGCAATGTGAATGTGGTCTATCGCGGTGGCAGCCTCAGAGAGTGAATGTGAGAGGGGCGGACGTGACACTAAACAAGGGCGAAGTGGGCAGCAGGAGCAGGGCGGAAGTTGGTGACCGGTGCGCGGCGGACGTGACACACCTCGAGGGGAAGTGGGTAACTAGAAAGGGGCGGAAGTTGTCTGAAATGAAGCGTGGGAGCAGGGCGGAAGTTGGCGGGGGAGCGGGGCGGACGTGATACACATCGAGGTTAAGTGAGCAGCTGGAGCGGGGCGGAAGTGGCGTGCGGAGGGCGGTTGATGTCCAGCGGAAGTGGGGCTCGGTTGTCCGTTTGCCGGCGCCATGAGGCTGTCGCGGCTGAAGCTCCGCTCGGTTTTTGTTGTCTATTTCTTGGTCTCGGTTTTGGGCCTAATGTACGCGCTGCTGCAGCTTGGTCAGTGCGACAGGAGGAGGCGACCGAGCTCCGGGGTCGGCGGGGAGGTGGGGGATTCCTCAGGAAAACTCGAGAAGGGAAGGAAAGGCCGTTCAGTCCGTCCCCAGTGAGGCCGGAACCAGCCGCCGATCCCCCCGACCCCCCCCCCCCCAACCCACCCATCACCATTCCCCCCCCCCCCCCACACCCCACCCCCCCCACACACCGCCCAACCCCTCCCCCATCCCCCCCATCACCGTCACCCCCTAACCCCCCCATCACCGTCACCCCCCCATCACCGTCACCCCCCCATCACCGTCACCCCCCCATCACCGTCACCCCCCCATCACCGTCACCCCCCCATCACCGTCACCCCCTAACCCCCCCATCACCGTCACCCCCCCAACCCCTCCCCATCCCCCCCATCACCGTCACCCCCCCGACCCCCCCCCAACCCACCCATCACCATCCCCCCCCCCCACACCCCACCCCCCCCACACACCGCCCAACCCCTCCCCATCCCCCCCATCACCGTCACCCCCCCGACCCCCCCCCAACCCACCCATCACCATCCCCCCCCCCCACACCCCACCCCCCCCACACACCGCCCAACCCCTCCCCCATCCCCCCCATCACCGTCACCCCCCCATCACCGTCACCCCCTAACCCCCCCATCACCGTCACCCCCCCATCCCCCCCATCACCGTCACCCCCCCCATCACCGTCACCCCCTAACCCCCCCATCACCGTCACCCCCTAACCCCCCCATCACCGTCACCCCCCCATCACCGTCACCCCCTAACCCCCCCATCACCGTCACCCCCCCCATCACCGTCACCCCCTAACCCCCCCATCACCGTCACCCCCTAACCCCCCCATCACCGTCACCCCCTAACCCCCCCATCACCGTCACCCCCCCCATCACCGTCACCCCCTAACCCCCCCATCACCGTCACCCCCCCATCACCGTCACCCCCCCATCCCCCCCATCACCGTCACCCCCTAACCCCCCCATCACCGTCACCCCCCCATCACCGTCACCCCCTAACCCCCCCATCACCGTCACCCCCTAACCCCCCCATCACCGTCACCCCCCCATCACCGTCACCCCCTAACCCCCCCATCACCGTCACCCCCCCATCCCCCCCATCACCGTCACCCCCTAACCCCCCCATCACCGTCACCCCCCCAACCCCCCCATCACCGTCACCCCCCAACCCCCCCATCACCGTCACCCCCCCAACCCCCCCATCACCGTCACCCCCCCAACCCCCCCATCACCGTCACCCCCCCAACCCCCCCATCACCGTCACCCCCCCAACCCCCCCATCACCGTCACCCCCCCCAACCCCCCCATCACCGTCACCCCCCCATCACCGTCACCCCCCCAACCCCCCCATCACCGTCACCCCCTAACCCCCCCATCACCGTCACCCCCCCATCACCGTCACCCCCCCAACCCCCCCATCACCGTCACCCCCCCATCACCGTCACCCCCTAACCCCCCCATCACCGTCACCCCCTAACCCCCCCATCACCGTCACCCCCTAACCCCCCCATCACCGTCACCCCCCCATCACCGTCACCCCCCAACCCCCCCATCACCGTCACCCCCCCATCACCGTCACCCCCCCATCACCGTCACCCCCCCATCACCGTCACCCCCCCATCACCGTCACCCCCCCATCACCGTCACCCCCCCATCACCGTCACCCCCCCATCACCGTCACCCCCCCATCACCGTCACCCCCCCATCACCGTCACCCCCCCATCACCGTCACCCCCCCATCACCGTCACCCCCCCATCACCGTCACCCCCCCATCACCGTCACCCCCCCATCACCGTCACCCCCCCATCACCGTCACCCCCCCATCACCGTCACCCCCCCATCACCGTCACCCCCCCATCACCGTCACCCCCCCATCACCGTCACCCCCCCATCACCGTCACCCCCCCATCACCGTCACCCCCCCATCACCGTCACCCCCCCATCACCGTCACCCCCCCATCACCGTCACCCCCCCATCACCGTCACCCCCCCATCACCGTCACCCCCCCATCACCGTCACCCCCCCATCACCGTCACCCCCCCATCACCGTCACCCCCCCATCACCGTCACCCCCCCATCACCGTCACCCCCCCATCACCGTCACCCCCCCATCACCGTCACCCCCCCATCACCG